>NC_083774.1:39685450-39897950 GCF_963514075.1 Conger conger | reverse complement strand
CACCAAGTTGTGAACATTTGTTATTGTTCCAAGGTAATATGGGAAGATCTACTGTTTCATTCTGAAAACTTTGCTATATAGGATATATGTGTAATATATACATTCTAAAAAATGTAAAGATTAATTTTGGTTATAAATCTGTATTGTGAATATAGAAAATGCATTGTAGAATGGCAGTTGCATGGCTTTGGTGGGTAAATGTCTTGTCCTATATAAAGAAACATTATGGAATGACCCAAAAAGCTATTTTAAGAGCCACCTACTTTCTCTAATCAAAGGCAAAACATCCTTTAATATGCAAATATAATTTTCTGTCACTTCAAACCGATTATTAATTTGTATACTGATTTAGATTTTTATATTGAACACGTTCTGGCCAATCGTATAAGTACATCTTATTGTGGAATGGTGGAAATCAAAGTTTACAGCGGTTATGAACCACAAGGTTATTTCCACTAATGCTGCTTTCCGACAAATAACTTCGGAATTAAGGAGAGAAAAAAAGTAGACTCATAAATAAAATATGCCGTGGACAATGATGCATGGCGTACGTGGCCGTACGTTCATTTTAGAAGCTATTGCGGAGCTTTGCATTGAATTCAGTTCTTATGTGCTGCAAGCTACGTCAAAAAATGTGTTCCGATTGGATTGGACGAAATCTCATCAACGCTACAGCCAATAGGTGGACAGAATGTTGCTATAAGGAAGACGCTCGCCGGAAGCCAGCCTTATTCTTTGTACCGACTAGACATTGAAAATGAGTGGTAGAGGTAAGACTGGTGGAAAAGCGAGGGCAAAGGCTAAAACTCGCTCATCGAGGGCTGGACTGCAGTTCCCGGTTGGTCGCGTTCACCGGCTGCTGCGTAAAGGCAACTATGCCCAGCGTGTTGGTGCCGGTGCGCCAGTTTATCTGGCTGCTGTACTCGAATATCTGACCGCTGAGATCCTGGAGTTGGCTGGTAACGCTGCCCGAGATAACAAGAAAACCCGCATCATTCCCAGACATCTGCAGCTGGCCGTACGGAACGACGAAGAGTTGAATAAGCTCCTTGGAGGCGTCACCATCGCTCAAGGCGGAGTTTTGCCGAACATCCAAGCTGTGCTGCTCCCCAAGAAGACCGAAAAGGCAGTGAAGTCGAAGTAATTCATACATCGCTCTCACGACAACCATTCACCCAAAGGCTCTTTTCAGAGCCACCCACACTCGTACGAAGTTGGAAAAGTAGCCATTGAACTTAGCTAGTTTGTCGTGTTTTGCCTCGTATTAACGTGGAATTGGGCTTTGCAATGCTTGAAACCGCTAGCATTTTCAACTCCTGCTGACGTACTCTTTGATTCACACACAGCTCTAGCTAATGGTATTGTAGCCTATGTTAGGAGAGATGGTGGAATCAGACAGGCTGGGCAATCGGTAGGGCGACACGTAATTGGCGAGTCTCATGTGATTACATTTATTTACAATTGTAACGGGATTCCCAAATCATAAAAAAATAATTGAATTCACAATTGATCACGGTTCTTTATATGTGAGACACAGCAAAATAAGCAGCTTGCTGGTCGGCCCACTGAAACGCTACACAACATATGTTTAATGCGCATCAGTTAGTCAATAGTCAATGATACCGTTCACAAATTCTTGTTGTTTTGTAAATTAATTACAAAAAGAGTTCTTCCGATCTTTGTGAATTAGCGTGTCTCTAGCAATGATTGATGGCATCCTTGTGATCTAAATTTCACAGAACAAATTGAAAAGGCGGGATTTGTGTAAAATTAGTACAGCTAAATCGTACTCTTCGTTCCTCGTTTAGACTTTCTGGACGCCCTAGTCACGCGTGAAATTGTGAAAGGCTGATGATTTATTAGTATGGTTATGTTTATTATTATTCTTATTATTCAAGCCGGGAAGGAGAAAAGTTGATTATTTTGGCAAAGGAAGCTGAAGAAACGATCCAATAGGCTTGGGGAATTAAGGCAGGGTCAGGGCCAAAGAGGGTCAATGAGTATCAAAATGCAAAATAAAAAATGTTGCACGCGTCATGCGTGCTTTATTACGGTGAACATAGATGTATAATTTCACATTTGACAGGTTCATTTGACGAAAGGCCCTTATACCCTCAGAAGTCTTCTGAAACTGGAGGGCTCATCCAGTCAGTACAGTCACAGGCTGATCGAATGAATATATACAAATACATTCTAAAAAAATATAGATTTGTACATGTATGTTCATATCGCTTGAATTTAACACGTTTAAAAGCAGTAATATGGAAAATCCGAAACCCAAGAACCACACATTTATTTCAAATCAGGAACCAATATAGCCTACATTTGAAATCATGTGGATGACATTACTACACCATGTTCAAACAATCCATTCCAAATTATGCCATGAGGCAATCAAAACAATTGTTATAGGTGTTCATTTTAGTAGTAGTAGGTACTTTATTGTCCCCGTGGGGAAATTAGTTTTCGGTAGAAAATCATTGTTACATAAAAACAGGCACAGCACATAGAGACGGACATATAACATCAACAGATCAGATCTGAAGTCCAAAATTAATTTTACTAAGGTTGAAATGAGGGATTTTATTTACATCTTGCCCAAATACCACTAAGAAATTGTGAAATAATAAGGCTAATAAATGCCACTTACATTTCAGCTCTTCATCGTTAACAAAGCTTTCATTTGGATACAAATGACTTCGACAAGAGGAATCCAGACAATGGGTTTTGTGCCTTTTTAAATAGCGTGGGTAGCTCTTAAAAGAGCCTTTGGTTTGACATGCTGCATCACATGTTACTTGGAGCTGGTGTACTTTGTGACGGCCTTGGTGCCCTCAGACACTGCATGTTTGGCCAGCTCTCCTGGCAGCAGAAGGCGCACTGCAGTCTGGATCTCCCTCGAGCTGATGGTAGAACGCTTATTGTAGTGAGCCAGACGTGAAGACTCACCAGCGATGCGCTCAAAAATATCGTTCACAAAGGAGTTCATGATGCCCATGGCCTTGGATGAAATGCCGGTGTCAGGATGCACTTGCTTCAACACCTTGTACACGTAGATAGCATAGCTCTCCTTCCTGGACTTTCTGCGCTTCTTCCCTCCTTTCGCAGCGGTTTTAGCGACAGCTTTCTTCGAACCCTTCTTGGGCGCAGACTTCGAGGGCTCAGGCATTCTTAGAGACGGTGAAACAAATAGTCCCGCTTAATTCGCGCGTCTGCATTAGAAAAGGTCTGTATGCAAATATCAGGCCCTTCTTTGCGAGTGACGTTAGACTGATTCTCATTGGTGGCCGCTTGTAGACCAAATTTACTAGGAGATTCTATTGGCTGATCTTTGCGGATAAGCTTCCACAAACGTTAAAACTATGTTCAGTAGCTATAATATAACTACCTCCACAATAAGCCTTTTTATTTCCCATATTTTGTATCTGCTGGACTTTTTACAACCTTTGTCGAAGACAAAATGGCGTTTATTGCAGCGACTTCCATTGAAGGCACCGTGCCGTAGCTCGGTTACTTCCCTAATAAGCACAGCGATACAACGGCCGTGTAGCAGATTACCAAACAAAAACACCCTCAGGTTTAAAAAAAATAAATTAAAAAAATTACCATGAAATGACGAAATCACCCTTATGTAATAGGAACATCCGGCTTTCGCCTTTAACGTCCGGGTAACGCGTTCGTCTTTGAGTGAGTCTCGTTACATTGACAACCTATAAAGTATATGCATTACATTGGGCGCACTGCTTCTAAAAGGCCAATATGAGCGTCATTATTCTATAAAGGCACACGGCGGAGAAACAATGAAACGCTGCTTTTCATAGAAGATGTGGATGGCTCTAAAAAGAGCCTTTGGGTTGTTCCGGAACGGACTTCTGGTAGAATGGTTTACCCACCGAAACCGTACAGAGTGCGACCCTGACGCTTCAGAGCATAAACTACATCCATAGCGGTGACGGTCTTTCTCTTGGCGTGCTCAGTGTAGGTGACGGCATCGCGGATCACATTCTCCAAAAACACCTTCAGAACTCCACGAGTCTCTTCGTAGATGAGACCAGATATACGCTTTACTCCTCCACGGCGAGCCAAACGACGAATTGCTGGCTTAGTAATGCCCTGGATGTTATCACGGAGAACTTTGCGATGGCGCTTAGCGCCTCCTTTCCCAAGACCTTTTCCACCTTTGCCGCGACCAGACATTTTCCAAACAATAGTGCAAAATAATACGATACTAACTTCCAGGACGACATGCATACGCATAAATGTGCACAACGACGACCTGATTGAAGCCAGGATCAGCGAAGAGGCGGTTCTACATAAAGCCCGCCTCCAGCACGCCAAGCCTTCCGAGCATTGGGGGGATTAATTTAATACCAAGCAAGTCACATAAAAACATCTTCTAATCAACATGAATCATAACGTATGCTTCCTAGATTCTTAAAATTAGAGTTGATACGAATTTATATCACCAAACTAAGACAGGACACTGCACACTAAAATGGATGGGTTGAAAATAACCCAGATTGGGTAGTTTTTGAACACACTGCTGGGTAAATATAAGCTGGGTTGATCTTATCAACAAGGAGAGTGAGTTTTTGATTTTCAGAATTTCTTTTTCCTCTTTAGAATTAGAGAACATGAAACAAAATGCATATTGTAAAAACCCTGTAAGCCATTATTTTACTGCCAAATTTTTCTTTGACCATAAGAAGGTTGAGAAAAGTAGACTATATATAGAATAACATGATGCAGTGGTTTGTTTGTTCTCCTACCTCCTCCTTTGAGTACTTTTTCAAAATAATAGAAATAATAATTTGGTAACACTGCACTTAAAGTATATGCGCAAATTGCGCAAATCTTGCATTGAACCGTGAAGAGATCAGATCAGGGCAGGGCAGGTGGTGGAGAGTGGATGTATATGTATATCTGTGCATTCCTGATTAATATCTGAATTGGTCATTTTTTTTTTTTTTTTTGCATTGCTTATAGTATTTGTCAACCTGAGGCAGGGGGAGGGGTTTGGTGTGGTCTCAACCAGAGTTGTCTAAACTGGTACTGCAATAATTTTGTTCTGTTGATAATGTCCCCACCACTGCTGAACCCACACTTATAAACCCTTTTGAAACTGAAATGCACTTTCTGATGAACAGACTTTCTTTTCCATCTCATGAAAAAAACACACAATCTTCCTCTAAAATAAATTAATCTTAAACCATGATTAAAACACTTTGATAAACACACTCCCATGTTAAAGCACACAGTGATGACTCTAGCGGACACACTATATTTGTCTTTTCTCCATGTGAATATAATAAGGCACGACTGATTCTTTAATGTATCACACAGTAGACTTCCATTGCCAATTTTGTATGACAATGGGCTTGTCCAAGTCTGGTAATATGCAATTCAAATCTAAACAAATCATTATGCATTCATAAACATTCAAGAAAAATGTATTTCTTTATTTTTGGAAAGCAATATTGTTACTGGACATTGAGTCCATAGCATTTTTCACAGATGCAACCATTCAAAGACATTTATAGACTTGAGACTTGGATTGGACTCTGGCACAGACTTCAATAAGAAAGTAGCCAAAGAGGAAATGAGAGCAATGCACATTGGCATTCCCATAGCTGTCATGGAGGAAAGGGTCACAAAACATTAGGGCTGAACACACATTATACACCAATCAGCCACAACATTATAACCACCTGCTTAAGAACGCCACTAAGAAGGTGTTTGGGAAACACTTGCAACTTAAGGATCCTTCTTAGCCGAACCCTTCTTAAGAGCGTTCTTAACTCCTTAAGAACGTTCGCTATCGGGAAACGCGGCCATTGGCTGTATGTTTGAGGTCGTTGTCCTGCTGCAGAATAAATTTGGCGCCAATCAGATGCCTCCCTGATGGTATTGCATGATGGATAAGTATCTGCCTGTATTTCTCAGCATTGAGGAGAACATTCATTCTGACCAAATCCACAACTCCATTTGCAGAAATGTAGCCCAAAACTTGCAAGGAACCTCCGCAGGTTCACCAGTCGCATTTGTTTTATATACAAATGTAGTAGCTTACACTGCAACACTGTTATTTACCACCTGTGAATTATTTGAATACAAATAAAAAAATTCAACAAACAAATCTAAAAAGATTTGTACATTGTATTTAGCCTAAGTTCACATCGCTTGAATTGAAACATTTTAAAGACAGTCATATGGAAAGATCAGATACCCAATTGCCGCACATTTATTCGGAAGCAGGAACTATATTCGAGGATGAAATATTACTGCACCATATTCAAATAATACCACTGCAAACTATGTCATCGAGCAATGAAAACAGAATTAATATTTAACTTTAAATTTGAGTAAGGAAGAAATTAGGGGTTTCATGAAACAAAATGAAATGAGTAGGACATGAGATTCAATGGAAGGACAGTGCAATATATTAAAAATAATAAATAATACAATTCAGAAACAATTATGAGTATATATTACAATGAATGAATGCAGATGAATGCAATTCACTTGTATTCTCTTCAGTTGTTCAAAAGCACAGTAAGAGTATATACACGCACCAGGCACTTTATTAGGAACATTTTTACTGTATTACACCTACTTCATGTAATTATCTAATCAGCCAATTGCGTGGAAGCAGTGCAATGCATACACTCAAGTAGATACGGGTCAGCAGCTTCAGTTAATGTTCACATCAACCATCCAAATGGGGTAAAAATGTCATCTAAATGATTTTGACCATGGAATGATTGTTGGTGGCAGACAGGGTGGTTTGAGTATCTCAGAAACTGCTGATCTCCTTCTGATTTTCAGACACACTAGTCTGTAAGGTTTGGAGCAAAAAACAAAACAACAATAATGAGCAGCAGTAATGCAGACATAAACGCAGTAATTAATGACCAGACTGGTTAAAGCTGACAGGAAGGTCCTCTTCACACTTGTCCCTGTGCTCGATCTGCACTTCCGTTGTACGTCGCTCTGGATAAGAGCATCTGCTAAATGCCTTGTAATGTAATGTAATGTAATGACAGCATCGCAAATAACCACACATTACAACAGTGGTATGCAGAAAAGCATCTCTGAACATACAATGCAACATAACTTTAAGTGGATAGGCTACAGCAGTAGAAATCTAAAAATAAGTCTAATAAATACCGAGAAAAGTGTTCACTGAGTTTATATTTTACATGAGGACAGGACATACATTTCCAATCAACTCTTTCCAGTTGGTGGCAGCAATGCCCCACAAAGATCTAAAAAAGTAAAAAATAAAATGCATTAAAAAAACCTAAAAAAAACCCGACACCATTATGACTGGTATCAAAAATATACCATTGACTGACTTTTTCAGATTAGCTAAGGGCACAGTAAACGAGTGGTATATTCTTTGCCATTGTGTCAGAGCATTATATTTATACATATATGCTTATACACTTGCCACATCAACAACACTTTTTCACGATCAGGCTTTTTTTTTTGTGGCGTTGTGCACCTGGAACGCTTGGAAAGAAGTTGGAAATTTCAACTGGGAAACTCCTACCTCTGACGATAAAAGGAAGGCAGCATAATTTTAAGAAACTGTGAAGCATAGGTTATGGGTCCTGTTGTGGTTTTATTGTTTGCTTTTTTAGAATTCTTTACAATTTAAAACACACTCAATAAATCAAAATAATGATTAAAACAGACACTTAAACTAATGAACAAGACATCAAAATAATGAAAACAAACTTTAAGAAAAAGAGTTGGAACAAATGATTACAAAATAAGAACAACTAAACTTTACAACTACATTTTTTAGCAAAATCAATATCAAATACAAAGAAACAAAGGGGGGTTAAAAGTCAATTTTAGGTCCTGTTGATTCAAATATTTTTTATTTAATTTTTTTTAAATTTTCTTTATTCAAGCGACTTGTTTGGTATTAAGTTAATCCCCCAATACTCGGAACGCTTGGCGTGCTGGAGGCGGGCTTTAGGTAGAACCGCCTCTTCGCTGATCCTGGCTTCAATCAGGTCGTCTTTGTCCAAATTGATACGTTTGCATGTGGTTTTGGAAGTCAGTACCGTATTTTCTGCGCTATTGTTTGGAAGCATGTCTGGTCGCGGCAAAGGTGGAAAAGGTCTGGGGAAAGGAGGCGCTAAGCGTCATCGCAAAGTTCTCCGTGACAACATCCAGGGCATTACTAAGCCAGCGATTCGTCGTTTGGCTCGCCGTGGAGGAGTCAAGCGTATATCCGGTCTCATTTACGAAGAGACTCGTGGAGTCTTGAAGGTGTTTTTGGAGAATGTGATCCGCGATGCCGTCACCTACACTGAGCACGCCAAGAGAAAGACCGTCACCGCTATGGATGTAGTTTATGCTCTGAAGCGTCAGGGTCGTACTCTGTACGGTTTTGGTGGGTAAAACCTTGACCGTCAACTCCGTTCTGGAACAACCCAAAGGCTCTTTTCAGAGCCACCCACATTTTCTATGAAAAGCATCGTTTCCTTGCGTCTTTTGTGTCCGTTTATAGATTCTTAACGTCTATATAGGGCTCTAAGATGTAGGCTTTACTACCATATGCACCGATTTCTGGAAAGGGCAATCCGCGATTTAGGGATTTACTTGGCGGTAGTATTTGTTAAAATACCGCAACGTGTAGGCTACCAATACGTTCTCGTTTCTAGCGAGACTTGCCCAAAGACCGGTGCGTTAACCGTAAATTAAAGATGAAATGCTAATTAAATTGGTCTTAATGATGACATTTTCTTTTGAATCGGAAGGTGTTCGTCCCGGTATCCTTATCTGCTACAAGGCCTTAATCTCGCTGTGCGTATTAGGGAGGTAGCTGAGCGACACCAAGGTGCCTTCAGTGGAAGTGGCTGAAATAATCGCGCTTTTGTGTTCGACATAATACGCAAGGCTGTACAAAATCAAGCAGATGCAAAATATGTTAAATAAAAAAGATGCATGCTGTATATTAAACATACCCTTCACGTTTGTTTAGCTTTATGATTGACATTTCTATTTGGACGGCAGAGAAGTTGCAAAAATGAACATTTTGACGTATTGCTCGAAGTGATAATGTAATATACTTTGCTTAGAATGCAGATAACTGGCAAAAATATTTCGAATTAATGAAATGTAATAAATGTACGGGAAGCGGAGGCGCGGGGCTATAAAGAAGACTGCGTTCCTTTGTTCCGAAGGAGGATGGCCTTTAGGGATCAGCCAATAGAGTCGACCGCAAGGTTTTGTCTACGAACGGCCTCCAATGAGAATCAGTCTAACGTCGCTCGCAAGAAGGGCCTGAATATTAGCATACTCAGCTTTTAAAATGCAGAAGACCGGTTAACGTGGGACTATTCGTTTTTTCGTATCTGTAAAGATGCCTGAGCCTGCGAAGTCTGCACCCAAGAAGGGTTCGAAGAAAGCCGTCACTAAGACCGCTGCGAAAGGAGGGAAGAAACGCAGAAAGTCCAGGAAGGAGAGTTACGCTATCTACGTGTACAAGGTTTTGAAGCAAGTGCATCCTGACACCGGCATTTCATCCAAGGCAATGGGCATCATGAATTCTTTTGTGAACGACATTTTTGAGCGTATTGCTGGTGAGTCTTCCCGCTTGGCTCACTACAATAAGCGTTCTACCATTACTTCAAGGGAGATCCAGACTGCAGTGCGCCTCCTTCTGCCAGGAGAGCTGGCTAAACACGCAGTGTCTGAAGGTACTAAAGCCGTCACAAAGTACACCAGCTCCAAGTAACTTGCGATGCAACAAATCAAACCAAAGGCTCTTTTAAGAGCCACCCACGTTTTCTATGAAAAGCAGAATTTCCTATATTCCGTAATATGTTGGGTTTTATTGGAGTCCTATCGGTAGCTATTGTAAAGGCAGCACGATAACTGCTTTTTATATTTTTGCGCTATTTGGTGCGCTGGTGATATACACACGCAGGAGGTCCCCAAACAAGTCTGATCTTATGTTGAATCAAGTAGTGCTGCTTGGTTGGGCGTTCTTAATTGTGGGCGGGAAAGGCAGGGTAGGAGTAATGTAGGCTTTGTGGATATGGTGAACATCATCGTTTGAATGTGTAAATAAAATGCATTGTATTCAAATGACGTAGTATGTGCTATGATATTGATATGATTTAAGATGTTTACATTGAAAATGGATTGTAATTAGATAACTTGATAACGCTCTTTAAAAATCCAAGCAATTGTGGTATAAGTATTCGTTTGACTGCGGCAATGAAACTCATGAAGAGACACTTCCTAGCCAATGTACCTTGTGAGATTTAAATGCGTGGTGCTGATATGAACCAAACAAACATTTGTAGAAAAACCGGTTGGGATTAATATATGTGTAACCGATTGTTTGGGCGGCACAGGCATGATACAAAAATGTTCACGTTTTTATTTGAACATTGTTTAAAGCAAAGTTTAGCTCAAAGGTAGAATGTAATGTACCTTGATTAGAATGTAGGTAACAGCAGAGTAACCTACATTAAGAATTCATTCAAATTTTAAAAAAGTAGGAATTAATGGCAAGCTGATTTTAAAAAGTGCAATTCCTTTGTTCAATAGGAAGATGACCGTTATTTTTGTATAACCCGCCATATTCAACCAATACATTTTGTAAATAATGTTGTGGACAAACAGCTTCCAATAAGAAGTGGTCTGACGTCATCGGAAAAAAGGGCATGCAAATTTGCATAGATCGTTGGGCAAACACTTGAATTACGGAACAGGATCGTGAATCGGCACATTATCGTGCGAAATGCTTGAGCAAGTAAAGTCCGCGCCCAAGAAGGGCTCAAGAATGCCCGTCGTCGTAGGGGGAGATTTCAACTGTGTCTTAAGAGATGAGGACCGCAGCAAACCAAGACCGGATCGCTCCGGCACACTGCTGCGGTCCCTCATCGAGGATTTCTCCCTCTACGACGCCGGGGGCGCCTCTCCTCCCCAGCATACGTTTGTGAGTTCCTCTGGCTCCTCCTCATCCAGAATTGACATGTTTCTGCTCTCCCCAGGCCTGAGGGTGCACAGCTATTCCACCAAGGCGGTGCACTTCTCGGACCACCACATGGTGACCGTGACCCTGGTCTGGGAGAAATCGATAACCGAATGGCGAATGAACATCAGCCATCTCCAAGACCCCCAGGTGCGTCTTTCCTTCTCGAGAAGATACCTGGAGTGGGTGAGTCTGAAATATCACTTTGACTCCCCGGTGGAGTGGTGGGAGATGGTGAAGGAGCGAGTGCGGGGCTACTTCCGGGCAGTCGGGCGGAGGAAGGCGAGGGAAAGGAGGGCAGTTGTTGAACGCCACAATGCTGCCCTCCAAAGACTAAGCCTCCTCCAGTCCCGAGGCCTGGATGTTAGCAGCGAAATCGCGCAAGCTCGGCAGAGCCTCACCACCCTCTACTGGGAAGAGCGGAAGAAACAGACCTTCCGCTCCAAACTCCAGGGCCTCGAGGAGGATGAGAAGTGCACATGGTTCTTCTTCCGCAGGGCACGGACCAAGACGAATAACATCTTGTCAAGAACAGCAGAGGTGTGGTGGTGTCTGAAGAGGCGGAGGTCCATGAGGTGGCCAGGGAGTTCTACGAGGGCCTTTACAGCGAGAGGCCCTCAGACGGGGCTCTCATGGACACCTTCCTGGGCTGCCTGGACAGACGCCTGGGAGATGAGCAGATGGAGGCGGAGTTGAGCACTGAGGAGCTCACCAGGGCCGTGCACTCCCTGAATACACACAAAGCTCCGGGCCCTGACGGAATCCCAGCTGAGTTTTACCAGGCTCACTGGGATCTCCTGAAGGGGGATGTGGCGGAAGTGTTCAGGGCTGCGTACAGGGAGGGGCGGTTAGGCGCCTCACTGAGACAGAGCTCAGTAGCTCTTGTCCCAAAGAAGGGGGACCTGAAGGACCTCCGCAACTGGCGGCCGATCAACCTCCTCTCAGTTGATTATAAGATCATGGCGAAGGCGCTGATGGGGAGGTTCCAAGGCCTGATAACATCGGTGATCGGACCGGACCAGACCTGCAGTGTGCAGGGGAGTTCCATAAATGACAACCTGCTCCTCGTGAGGGATCTAATCATCGACTCCGGGGAGCGGAGGTCCCCCTTGTGCCTTCTCAGCCTCGATCAAGAGAAGGCATTTGACCGGGTGAGTCATGTGTGCTTGGAGAGAGTGCTAGAGAAAATGAACATTCCTGGCCCCCTCTTGTGCTGGACAAAAATCTGTCTGACAGACATAACGGGCAGAGTAGTTGTCAATCGGCAGCCCTCTGCCCCGTTCAATGTCAGGTCCGGCGTTAGGCAGGGGTGCCCTCTAGCATCTCTCCTGTATGTCATCTACCTGAAACCGTTCCTCCAGGCCCTCAGGACCAATCCAGGGGTGGTGGGCTAACCACTACCTGGAGCCGGGGGGGAACGGCTAAAGGTGATGGCGTACATGGATGACATTGCCATCGTCGCCACAGACAGTCGTTCTATCGCTTGTGCCACCAAGGTGTTGGACGACTTCTGTGTGGCCACTGGCGCCCTGGTCAACAGGGACAAGAGTGAAATGTTTCTGTCTCCACATTGGAGTGAGGAGCTGACCGTTTCTTTCCCTGTGCGTAGGAATACCATCAAGCTCCTGGGGGTGACCTTCCAGGCTGACGGAGGAGGGAGAACCAGCTGGGAGGGAGCCCTCAGCCACGTCCAAAATAAAATCAGGAGCTGGAGTGGACGGCCCTTGACCATGGCGGGTAAGATCCTTGTCCTGAAGGCAATTGTCCTACCCATTCTGCTCTGTGTGGGGAGCGTGTTTCCCCCAGACAAAGCCACCGGGAAGTTAATCACCCGGATGGCTTTCCTCTTTGTCTGGGGGAGCACTCTGGAAAAACTGAAACGTGTCACCCTCCTCAAGGAGGAGCGGAATGGGGGGCGGGGGGTCCCAGACATTGTAACCATCATTATGGTGCAGGGTCTGGCCACCCTTGTCCAGAATGCAGGGAAGGTGGGTAAGGCCTCTGGCACCTTTGCCAGGTACTATGCCACCCCCTTCCTCAGAGCAATGGGCTTGGGTGTGCTGGACCTCATCATACCCTATAGCTGGGACCCCCCCTACGTCTACCGAGCCCTGAAGGACTTTGCCTACAGGACGGATCTGCCCAGGGCTGGCCTAACCTCATGGAGCTACAAAATGATTATGGCTCATTTAAGATCTGGCCAAATTGCAACGCTCCCGAGGGGGGGGCCAGACCTGGACCCGCAAGTCATCTGGGCAAATGTGACACACAAATGTCTCACAAACAAACAAAAAGACATTGCCTGGATGACAGCCCATAGGTGTCTCCCCACAAGAACCTTTATGTATCGCCGGCACTTAGCCCTGACTGAACGCTGCCCCCACGGATGCACTGACTCAGAACACATTCACCACCTGTTCTGGGAGTGCTCCGTGGCCAGGCGGGTCTGGGGCCTTGTTTGTTCCTCTGTCTCCCTGAGCAGGTTCCTGCCGAGGTCCTCCCTGATGGCTGAGGGCATCCTCTACGGTCCGCCGGGGGGATGCAAGACCACCGTGCTCCAGCGTCAGTTGAGGATCATTAACATTGTAAAGCAGGTCCTGTGGGAGACGAGGAACATCAAGGTCTACCAAAAAACAACTGTAGACCTGATCACTCTCCAGAGGAGGATACAAAACCTCCAAGACAAGGTCAACAAGACCCTGGTGAGAGAGAAATGGGGGGTGGACCACTGGAAAGAACTGGTTAGATAGTCCACCCCCCCAAGAGGGGCAAGAGGTCCTCAACACCTGCTGAACCCGAGCAAGATGGACCCCATTTTTAAACAGCCTTGCCCGTTTTGGGCTTTCTTAAAAGCTCACTTTGTTGCTTTCCTTTTGTTTTGATATGATTTCTAGAGACGTGTTTTGTTTTGTTTAAACATCTGTTTGCACACCTTTGTTTGAAGTTATGTTTCATTTAATTTAGAAGTGTTGTCTTCCGTTGAAAGTAATGCTTGTTTTTGTTAAATATTCTTTTGTGTTATTGAGTGTGTTTTAAAAAAAGAAAAAAGATTTTAAATTGTCAAAAGAAATTATAAAAACCAATAAAACAACCCCAAGAAGGGCTCAAAGAAAGCCGTCTCCAAGACTACTGTGAAAGGAGGAAAGAAACCCAGAAATTCCAGGAAGGAGAGCTATGCTATCTACGTGTACAAGGTCTTGAAGCAAGTGGATCCTGATACTGGCATTTCATCTAAAGCCAAGATCATGAACTCCTTTGTGAACGACATTTTTGAGCGCATTGCTGGTGAGTCTTCCCGTTTGGCTCACTACAACAATCGTTCTACCATCAGCTCGAGGGAGATCCAGACTGCAGTGCGCCTTCTGCTGCCAGGAGAGCTGGCCAAACACGCAGTGTCTGAGGGTACTAAGGCCGTAACCAAGTACACCAGCTCCAAGTAACCTGTTATGCAACAAATAAAACCAAAGGCTATTTTAAGAGCCACCCACGTTTTCTATGAAAAGCATAATTTCTTGGTTTTGGAGCAAAATAAAATTTATTTATTAATGCTGTGCCTCTGAAGAGCTGAAATGCAAGTGAATGGTCTTCAATGACATTGTTTCGTTGAACATTTTAGTTAAATTGTGTCCTATTTCAATCCATTTTCTGTTTTCATTGCATCAGAACCCATCCTTTCAATCTAAATACAATTTTAACTCCGGCAATCTGAGCCGCGTTTCCCGACGACGGCGTTTTACCACGTCCCGACGGTGTCTCTTAGCGTTTTACCACGTCCCGACGGTGTCTCTTAGCGTTTTACCACGTCCCGACGGTGTCTCTTAGCGTTTTACCACGTCCCGACGGTGTCTCAGCGTTTTACCACGTCCCGACGGTGTCTCAGCGTTTTACCACGTCCCGACGACGGTGTCTCTTAGCGTTTTACCACGTCCCGACGGTGTCTCTTAGCGTTTTACCACGTCCCGACGGTGTCTCTTAGCGTTTTACCACGTCCCGACGACGGTGTCTCTTAGCGTTTTACCACGTCCGGACGGTGTCTCAGCGTTTTACCACGTCCCGACGGTGTCTCAGCGTTTTACCACGTCCCGACGGTGTCTCTTAGCGTTTTACCACGTCCCGACGGTGTCTCTTAGCGTTTTACCACGTCCCGACGGTGTCTCTTAGCGTTTTACCACGTCCCGACGGTGTCTCAGCGTTTTACCACGTCCCGACGGTGTCTCAGCGTTTTACCACGTCCCGACGACGGTGTCTCTTAGCGTTTTACCACGTCCCGACGACGGTGTCTCTTAGCGTTTTACCATGTCCCGACGGTGTCTCTCAGCGTTTTACCACGTCCCGACGACGGTGTCTCAGCGTTTTACCGACGGTGTCTCTCAGCGTTTTACCACGTCCCGACGACGGTGTCTCAGCGTTTTACCGACGGTGTCTCTTAGCGTTTTACCACGTCCCGACGGTGTCTCTTAGCGTTTTACCACGTCCCGACGACGGTGTTTCTTAGCGTTTTACCACGTCCCGACGGTGTCTCTTAGCGTTTTACCACGTCCCGACGGTGTCTCTTAGCGTTTTACCGCGTCCCGACGGTGTCTCTTAGCGTTTTACCACGTCCCGACGGTGTCTCTTAGCGTTTTACCACGTCCCGACGGTGTCTCTTAGCGTTTTACCACGTCCCGACGGTGTCTCTTAGCGTTTTACCACGTCCCGACGGTGTCTCAGCGTTTTACCACGTCCCGACGACGGTGTCTCTTAGCGTTTTACCACGTCCCGACGGTGTCTCTTAGCGTTTTACCACGTCCCGACGGTGTCTCTTAGCGTTTTACCACGTCCCGACGGTGTCTCAGCGTTTTACCACGTCCCGACGGTGTCTCTTAGCGTTTTACCACGTCCCGACGACGGTGTCTCTTAGCGTTTTACCACGTCCCGACGGTGTCTCTTAGCGTTTTACCACGTCCCGACGGTGTCTCAGCGTTTTACCACGTCCCGACGGTGTCTCTTAGCGTTTTACCACGTCCCGACGACGGTGTCTCTTAGCGTTTTACCACGTCCCGACGACGGTGTCTCTTAGCGTTTTACCACGTCCCGACGACGGTGTCTCTTAGCGTTTTACCACGTCCCGACGGTGTCTCTTAGCGTTTTACCACGTCCCGACGGTGTCTCTTAGCGTTTTACCACGTCCCGACGGTGTCTCTTAGCGTTTTACCACGTCCCGACGGTGTCTCTTAGCGTTTTACCACGTCCCGACGGTGTCTCTTAGCGTTTTACCACGTCCCGACGGTGTCTCAGCGTTTTACCACATCCCGACGACGGTGTCTCTTAGCGTTTTACCACGTCCCGACGACGGTGTCTCTTAGCGTTTTACCACGTCCCGAGGACGGTGTCTCTTAGCGTTTTACCACGTCCCGACGGTGTCTCTTAGCGTTTTACCACGTCCCGACGGTGTCTCTTAGCGTTTTACCACGTCCCGACGGTGTCTCTTAGCGTTTCACCACGTCCCGACGGTGTCTCTTAGCGTTTTACCACGTCCCGACGACGGTGTCTCTTAGCGTTTTACCACGTCCCGACGGTGTCTCTTAGCGTTTTACCACGTCCCGACGGTGTCGCAGCGTTTTACCACGTCCCGACGGTGTCTCTTAGCGTTTTACCACGTCCCGACGACGGTGTCTCTTAGCGTTTTACCATGTCCCGACGGTGTCTCTCAGCGTTTTACCACGTCCCGACGACGGTGTCTCAGCGTTTTACCGACGGTGTCTCTCAGCGTTTTACCACGTCCCGACGACGGTGTCTCAGCGTTTTACCGACGGTGTCTCTTAGTGTTTTACCACGTCCCGACGGTGTCTCTTAGCGTTTTACCACGTCCCGACGACGGTGTCTCTTAGCGTTTTACCATGTCCCGACGGTGTCTCTCAGCGTTTTACCACGTCCCGACGACGGTGTCTCAGCGTTTTACCGACGGTGTCTCTCAGCGTTTTACCACGTCCCGACGACGGTGTCTCAGCGTTTTACCGACGGTGTCTCTTAGCGTTTTACCACGTCCCGACGACGGTGTCTCAGCGTTTTACCGACGGTGTCTCTTAGCGTTTTACCACGTCCCGACGGTGTCTCTTAGCGTTTTACCGACGGTGTCTCTTAGCGTTTTACCACGTCACGAAAGGTATACCGTAATACAGTTTTCTAAGTGCGTTCCCCGAACTATTCCTGAGGAAGTTGCTTAAGGCATAGTTTATTAAGACAGTTGATGTATTCTTCAAGGGTTCCGATTGTATCTGTATGGTCACATAGGACTCGGAACCATACTGTCCTCTCCGGTCCTCTTTCTCAGATCCTCTTTGCACTTGTACTTGTGTTTGATCTGCAATTCGTTGTGCGTCGCTCTGGATAAGACCGTCTGCTAAATGACTTGTAATGTAATGTAATGCTTCGCCATACGACGTTACTAGGCCAATCGACAATCGATTATTCACTCCATGCAACGACTGCTTGACTGCGTTATGAGAGAAAGTAGTGTTGTTTATAAATAAAACACTGCAAGAATACTTTAAAATATTGCATTTATTACGACTGGCGGGAACTAATATAATTACAAACTAACAAACTTATCCAACATATTGTGGTGCCTGGGGGTAAATCCTGAGGCCGTGGGTGGGCCCAGCTGAAATCCAAGACACAGGAGTCAGTAATCCAGAAAAAATTAGACTTTTTATTTTTTCTGTTTTCTTTTTTTTTTCCGTTGGGGTATTGCTGATAGCGCCCCCCCTCAGGGCAAGGGTAGTAAAACGGGAGAAAATAAAAGGGCCGTTGAGGCAAAACTAAATTAGGTTCTTCCCAGACCGGGGTATTCTTCAGGGCCTCCTTCCTTCTTCACTCCGGGGCCGCGTCAGGGCTGGGGGAAGCACACAGAGATAGGGTTAGGTAAGGGGGCTCAATTATCCTCACGTGTCCGTTGGTAATGGTGGGGCCTCCTTTTAGGTTTAATCCTCCAGGTCAGTACGGTAGAGGCTCTTTCCTCTGCTCTTCCTTCCTCGGCATAGGCGCCGACCGACTCCGTTTGCAGCCTCGACCGCGCCTTAAATATCTTCCCCTGCTCATTAGGGAAAAGAGCTGCAGCTGAGTCAGTAGTTTTCCACCGTGTTCACTTACGTGCGCTGTCCGGGGTCCTGGACCTGCAGGTAGAGGGTTCTCTCTCCATGGTGCTGATCTCCCCATCACTTCCCTAGGAAAATAGACCCCTTCGCATACCTCTCCCAATGCATAACGGTTGCAGGGTTGCGTTGTGCGGGCCCTTCTGGGGTTCTCTACCCACGTGGCGCAACATGCAGGAGCAGGGGCGCCACATATTCCCCCCCTCAGCTCCAAGCCCCGGGCGGGAGCGTCTGCCCCTAGGCCATCCTCTCTCCTGGATAGCGCATCAGCATTCTGGTGCAGCTTCCCAGCACGATGCTCCACCTTGAACCTGTAGGGTTGCAGCTCTAAAAACCAGCGGGTCACTCGGGCATTGCTGTCCCGGTTAAGGTACATCCATTTTAAGGGGGCATGATCAGTCACCAACAAGAACTCACGGTCGAGTAGGTAGTAGCGTAATTTACCTACTGCCCATTTGATGGCGAGGCATTCCTTCTCGACCGTGGCGTAATTCTTCTCATGGCTGAGGAGTTTCCGGCTGATGTACGTCATTGGGTGCTCCACTCCGTCCTGGATCTGCGAGAGTACAGCCCCAAGTCCCACTTCCGATGCGTCGGTCTGCAGCACAAAGGTTTTCTTAAAATCAGGGGTGATCAGTACCGGTTCCTCCCCCAGGGCTGCCCGTAAGTCCAGGAAGGCTGCAGTGGCGAGGGGGTTCCACTGGACCCGGTTGGGCTGCTCCTTTTTGGTGAGGTCGTGGAGCGGGGCTGCTCGTGCTGCAAACTCTGGAACAAACTGTCGGTAGTACCCCACCAGACCCAGGAACATTCTCACCTGCTTCTTGGTGGCCGGTTGGGGCCAGGTGACGATGCTGTCGACCTTGTTCGACTGGGGCTTCACCCGTCCCCTCCCGACAGTGTGGCCAAGATAGGCCGCTTCCTCCAGTCCGAGCCGGCACTTCGCAGGGTTAGCTGTCAGCCCGGCCTCCCTCAGTGACGTCAGCACAGCTTCGATCCTGCCGACGTGACTGTCCCAGTCGGTGCTGTGTATGATTATGTCATCCAAGTAGGCTGCGCAATACATCTGGTGGGGCCGTAACACCTGGTCCATCAGTCGCTGGAACGTGGCTGGGGCTCCATGTACGCCGAAGGGGAGGACTGTGTATTGGTAGAGGCCCGTGGGGGTCGCAAAGGCCGTCTTCTCCCTGGCACGGGGGGTTAGGGGAACTTGCCAATATCCCCGCGTCAGGTCCAGGGTGCTTATGAATCGGGCCGGTCCCAGCCGCTCGATGAGTTCGTCCACTCTCGGCATGGGGTACGCGTCACACAGGGAGATGTCGTTCAGCCGGCGGAAGTCGTTGCAGAACCGCCAGCTCCCATCCGGCTTGGGGACCAGCACCACGGGACTGGACCAGGCACTGCGGCTTTCCTCAATGACCCCGAGGTCAAGCATTTTCCTCACCTCCTCCTGTATGGCGTGTCTGCGAGCTTCCGGGATTCGGTAGGGTCGTAGCTTCACCGTCTTCCCTGGTTCGGTGCTGATGTCGTGGGTGATCAGGTGGGTGCGGCCAGGCATAGTCGAGAAGACGTCCCGGTTCCGGTCGACCAGCTCACGTAGCGCTTGCTTCTGCCGGCAGCTCAACTGCTCTCCCATCCTCACATCAGGGGTCGGTGGTGGGACACACTGGGCGGAGAGGGCTGGGGTCGGAGCTGGGGGTGGCTCATGCCATCTCTTCATCAGATTAACATGGTAGATCTGGAGGTGGCGTCGTCGCCCCGGCTGCCTCACCCGGTAGTTCACTGGTCCCGTGCGTTCCACGACCTCATACGGCCCATGCCATTGGGCCAGAAATTTACACTCACTGGTGGGGACTAGGATCATCACCTTGTCTCCTGGGACAAATTCTCTCACCTGCGCTCCCCGGTTATACAGCCTGGCTTGCTCTTGTTGGACCTGTTCCATGTGGGCCCTCATCATGGGCCAGATCTGGGCCATCCGCCGGTCCATTTGTTCCACATGTTCGATCAGGCTGCGGGATTTGGACGGTTGCTGTTCCCAGGCCTCCTTTGCCAGGTCTAGTAGTCCCCGAGGTCGTCGGCCATATAATAGTTCAAATGGAGCGAAGCCGGTCGTGCTCTGGGGTACCTCTCTGACTGAAAAGAGGAGATAGGGTAAGAGCTGGTCCCAGTCCTTACCGTCAGTCTCGATTGTCTTCCTCAGCATGGACTTGAGGGTTTTGTTGAACCTCTCCACTAGCCCATCGGTTTGGGGGTGGTAGACGGAGGTCCGCAGTTGGGTCACGTGTAGCAGCCGGCACATCTCTTTTAGGACCCCTGACATGAAGCACGTTCCTTGGTCTGTCAGGAGTTCCTCCGCTATCCCGACCCGGCTAAAGAGCATGAACAACTCCTTGGCCACTGCCTTTCCTGTCGCAGTCCTGAGCGGGATAGCTTCTGGGTAGCGAGTCGCATAGTCCAAGATCACCAGGATGTACCGATGTCCCCGGCTGGACTTCGGCAAGGGCCCCAGGATGTCCATCGCGATCCTCCTGAAGGGTACATCGATAACAGGAAGGGGGATTAGTGGGTTTCTCAGGGTTACCTTAGGGCTATGGAGTTGGCACACAGCGCAGTGGCGGCAGTAGTCCTCCACAGCCTTTTTCACCCCGGGCCAATAGAACCTCGCCAGGATCCTCTCGTAGGTCTTCTCCCTTCCCAGATGGGCTCCCAGTAGGTGAGTGTGGCCTAAATAGAGGACTCGGGACACAAACGGTTGGGGTACGAGCAGCTGCTCGACTTCCTCCCCCTGTGGGTTACAGACCCGATAGAGCAGGTCACGTTTTACCCTGAAGAAGGGATAAGCTGGTGTACTCACCGCCCCTTGGGGTACCCCGTTAATGTCTCGGGCGTCGCTCCAGGCTTGAGCGAACTTGGGCTCGTTTAGTTGGGCAGTGCCGAAGCGGGTGGGCGCTTCGGCCTCCTCGCTCGTCTCTCGGGGCCCATCCGAGAAGGCCAGACGGACGTCTTTCTCCGGGGGCAGGGCCTCCCCAAGCTCTTTTTCGGTCGCGGTGACGGTTCCACTGGTGGCCGGGGGGTTTGGTTGGCGTTCCCACTCTGGTAGCGGGGCCTCTACTTCACTGTCCCCAGATGTCACTGCCCAGACTGGATGGGGGGTGCGGCGGGCCGCCCGTCGGGGCCGTCGTGGCCTCATCTCGTTCGGAGACCGGGGCCCCTCCTCCCAATAGGTCCGGAACAAAGGGCAGTCTCTTCCCATTAACACAGGTACGGGTAGATTTGGTACCACTCCTGCTCTCACCGAGTGGGTTCCCCGTGGGGTGATTAGGTCCACCCACACCGTGGGGTATTTCCTGGTGTCCCCATGGATGCATGCCACAGCCACCTCTTCACCCCTCTCTTCTCCCGCAAATTCTGGTCGCAGCAGGGTGATGGCGCTGCCCGAGTCGAGCACTGCTTCAGTGTCCCGGTCCCCCACTCGTACCGGGAATCTGGGGGCCTCCGTACTCTGATGTGCCCAGCAGGTGGTCAGGTACAGGCAGGGGTGCACGGGGCTGCTCGCACCACTGGCGGTGGGCCTGGACACCTCCTTCCCAGGGCAGTTCCTGACTAGATGCCCCTCCTCTCCGCAGTTGTAGCATCTCCACTCAGGCCGTGGTCTCCCTGTATTGGGTCTGCCCCGGCGATTTGGGTTAGGGAGGGGCGGTGGGTGCTTCACAGGTTGTGGGCCCTGGGTTGGTTGGCTCTGGGTTTCGGTGCGTTCTGGTTGGAGCATCTGCTGGGTTACCTGATGGTTTTCAAGGAGGGCCACTAGGAGGTCTACCGAGGCGGGTCCCACCTGGGCTACGTATTGTTTGGCCTCCTTCGGTAGGGCGCGGGTGCATCGGTCCAACACGACCCTCTCCAACAGGGGTGGCCCCTCTCCCTCGGCCAGCCAGCTCTTAGTCAAGCGGGTCAGGGCGGCGATTTGGGACCGGGTAGGCTGGGAGGCATCATATGACCATTCGTGGTAGCGCTGGGCTCGTGCGGGGAGGCTGAGCCCATATCGGGCCAGGATGGCTTTCTTCAACTTGAGGTAGTCGGTGGCATCAGCCCCGGCCATATCCCGGTAGGCCTGTTGGGCCTCCCCCATTAAGAAAGGGGCTAGTATGGCCGCCCAGTCTGCTGGCGGCCATTCTTCACGTTGAGCTGCTTGCTCGAACACGTGGAGGTACGCCTCGACGTCATCGTCGCCCGTCATCTTCATCAATACATCTCGTGGGGTCCATCTCAACCCGTCGCGTGGAGATAGGCGACAGAGTTCAACCACCGCTTCCTGCAGGGCCCGCTGGGACTTTGCCAGCTCGGTGATGACCGCTTCCAACATCATCCCTCGGGACTCCTCCTCTGCTTCTGCCTCTTGCATCTCGGCCAGGGTAGGTGCAGCCAGCCGTGTCCTTCGTCTCCCTTCACTGGGGGGTGTGACCTCCATTCGCGGTGACCTCAGTCGCGTTGATTCTTCCGTCCAGACAAACTTTCCCAGCGTGGCATCAGTGTGCCCGCATTCTCCACCATATGTGGTGCCTGGGGGTAAATCCTGAGGCCGTGGGTGGGCCCAGCTGAAATCCAAGACACAGGAGTCAGTAATCCAGAAAAAATTAGACTTTTTATTTTTTCTGTTTTCTTTTTTTTTTTTCGTTGGGGTATTGCTGATAGCGCCCCCCCTCAGGGCAAGGGTAGTAAAACGGGAGAAAATAAAAGGGCCGTTGAGGCAAAACTAAATTAGGTTCTTCCCAGACCGGGGTATTCTTCAGGGCCTCCTTCCTTCTTCACTCCGGGGCCGCGTCAGGGCTGGGGGAAGCACACAGAGATAGGGTTAGGTAAGGGGGCTCAATTATCCTCACGTGTCCGTTGGTAATGGTGGGGCCTCCTTTTAGGTTTAATCCTCCAGGTCAGTACGGTAGAGGCTCTTTCCTCTGCTCTTCCTTCCTCGGCATAGGCGCCGACCGACTCCGTTTGCAGCCTCGACCGCGCCTTAAATATCTTCCCCTGCTCATTAGGGAAAAGAGCTGCAGCTGAGTCAGTAGTTTTCCACCGTGTTCACTTACGTGCGCTGTCCGGGGTCCTGGACCTGCAGGTAGAGGGTTCTCTCTCCATGGTGCTGATCTCCCCATCACTTCCCTAGGAAAATAGACCCCTTCGCATACCTCTCCCAATGCATAACGGTTGCAGGGTTGCGTTGTGCGGGCCCTTCTGGGGTTCTCTACCCACGTGGCGCAACATGCAGGAGCAGGGGCGCCACAATATATATAATTTTTGCAAAATAGGTGCAAGAATACAGCTCCTCAGATTGTGGTAGCCTATCACACCTTGTCCCACTACGCCACCTGGTAGTACGCCTTCTTTGGCATGTCAAGTTTTATTTACATTCTTTTTTAAATCGTTGTCAAAGTCCCTGAAATGACTTTGCAATCAGGGTTAATTTGCCAGAAGCACCATCACATTACTGGAGTAATTCACTATTTTCTCTGATTATGTTTTTAATAAAAGCGCATCAACAAGCAAAACGCTCCACCAAAGAAGCGGTCCCACAGCTTCACAGCAAATGAAATGGATTAACATTTTTGATATTGTCAGAGGACGTGGCGCTGAATAAAGAAACATTATTTTCCTGTTTTTGGACTACGGTGTCCAACAAAACAAAGAAAGAACCATTAAATTTCCAATAGAGAGAGTCAGTCTATAAATATAATTTAAAAGGCAATGCACAACATTACAACTACAACTGTAGAATTATTAGTGTACATATTGCTTATTACATATTACAGATTGAGATGTAACTCAACTGATTTCAGAGGCTTGCGGTCGTAACAGTGGTGGCCACTAGCGGAGTGAGCTGACAACATCGAGAAGGTATAGCTAAGTGGTCCAGCCTTACGAAAGTAGGACGTCCAGAAGGTGTGCTTAGCTAAGAACGTTTCGGGAAACATTCAGGTAGAACTTGAAGTATAATTTCCGAACCACGTGGCGTTAAGAACGCTTCGGCAAACGCAGCCACGATCTTTCCATTTTACTGCTCTTAAAAACATTTAAATACAAGTCGTCAACATAGCCTATATTCAAAATATACATATATTTTTTAGATTTGTAATCATACAACAGCGTTGCAGTGTAGGCTACTACATTTATATATATATATATATATATATATACATTTGATCAGCCTGTGACAGTACTGACTGGATGGGCCCTCTGAAGGTATAAGTCTTTTGTCAAATGAACCTGCCTTTCTTGATTAAACATCTATGTTCACTGTAATAAATGCTCTGTGCAATGTTAAAAGGAAAGGCAGGCAACAGTTGTTGTTTTTTTAAGTTTGAATTTTTCTTATGCCTCCTGCCCCTTTCTCCACCCTGAGTTCACAGACTGCTCCAGCCCCATTGGATCATTTTACCAGCTTGTTTAACCTCAGACTGTAAACTGCCCAACATATTTGATTATTTGCTGATTAATCCCTCATTACATTTCTGTTACCATTCATTCAATCGTTACCGTAACACCAGACCAAATCAGTGGAAAATGGGCTCCCAGTCTACCTGGATTCCTTTTCCAGATTTCGTCACATTGGGATGTTTTCATTTATTTCTGTAAATTATCTTTATGGTGCTATCAAATAAAATGTAACTGAAATAAACTGAATGTCTTTCCAGTCTGATCTTAATAAACGCTCTTGGTTTTTGACCTTGTCTTCATGTACAATGCCTTATTTAGCTGACGCTTATGTAAACAGTAAAATGAGTAAAAAAGCTTAAATGACTGATTATTGCTTCTCAAACAGGGAAGTTACTGGCCTGCGAGTACATTCATTGAGTTTATTAAAGGCAGACGATAAATCTTATCTATATGGTAGATAAATCGTATCTTAAGTACGAAAGGATGATCGAATCAAAATCACCAACATTTGATACGGCACTATAAGATGAAGTAGGCTACAATAGCCTACTTCTATAGGACAGTAATTGTACTTTACTGAATTGATAGCTTTGTTCATTGGTTTAACATCGGTTAGTTTATTAGTAAAGCAGTGCAACGGTTTCACCAGAAAAATAATTCCGGATCCTGTTCAAATGACTCCATAACGTACGAAGACAACCTGAAAAACCAATAACACGCGGCAAAAGAACATGGAAACATTTGCCGCTCTAACAAGTACTGAGGTGGCTCTAAAAACAGCCCTTGTCGTTTGGATGATGTGTTCAAACCATCTTAAGCGCGCTCTCCGCGAATGCGGCGGGCCAGCTGGATATCCTTAGGCATGATGGTCACCCTCTTGGCGTGAATAGCGCACAGGTTAGTGTCCTCGAACAGACCAACCAGATATGCCTCACTGGCCTCCTGCAAAGCCATAACAGCTGAGCTTTGGAAGCGGAGATCGGTCTTGAAATCCTGAGCAATCTCTCGTACAAGGCGCTGGAAAGGCAGCTTGCGAATCAAAAGTTCAGTAGATTTCTGATAGCGGCGGATTTCTCGCAAAGCTACAGTACCAGGCCTGTAACGATGAGGTTTCTTCACGCCGCCTGTGGCTGGCGCGCTCTTACGTGCAGCCTTAGTGGCGAGCTGCTTCCTGGGCGCTTTGCCACCGGTAGACTTACGTGCAGTCTGCTTGGTTCTAGCCATTATTTCTTAATCGAGTACTGATTTTCAAAATCCCATTCCGACCCCGGCATGCGCCTTTAAAGCATACCATCCCGGAGCTGATTGGATAGGAATTTAGGGATCCTCATTGGCCCTGACTCTGCCTTCATTCTCCGAGCCTATTGGATCGTTTCTTCAATTTCCTTTAAAATGGAAACTTCACTTTTACCGCCTTGAAGTTAATAAAAATTAATAAATGAAAATAATAAAAATAATAATAAAAACAAATCATAAGTCTTTCGCGCGTGAGGAAGGTGACCAGAAATGGTGCGGGATGGGGGACAGATAATGTAAATTCTTTATACGTCCGCAACACAAAATGTATGCAACCGTTATAATGCGTGTATAAATGTGATGTAATGATACAAAGACATAGGTCGAAGGGAAACTATTGTCACGCAATTTATTTACAAGATAAAGTGAGACATGAGGCTATTTTGTGATTGTAAATCATTGCAATTATTGCAAAATACAAAAAGCGCAATACAAACTATAACTTTTCGTTCTTTGTACGGGTGTGGGGCGGCTCTGAAAAGAGCCTTTGGGTGAATGTTCCCCGTGAGAGCGATGCATGAACTACTTCGACTTCACTGCCTTTTCGGTCTTCTTTGGGAGCAGCACGGCTTGGATGTTGGGCAGTACTCCGCCTTGAGCGATAGTGACGCCTCCAAGGAGCTTATTCAACTCTTCGTCGTTACGTACTGCCAGCTGCAGATGTCTGGGAATGATGCGGGTTTTCTTGTTGTCTCGAGCAGCGTTACCAGCCAACTCCAGGATCTCAGCGGTCAGATATTCGAGCACAGCGGCCAGATAAACTGGAGCACCGGCACCAACACGTTCGGCATAGTTGCCTTTACGCAGCAGCCGGTGAACGCGACCAACCGGGAACTGGAGCCCAGCCCTCGATGAGCGGGTTTTAGCCTTTGCTCTCGCTTTTCCACCAGTCTTGCCCCTTCCACTCATTTTCAAAGCCTAATCAGAACAAAGAATAAGGCTAGCTACCGGCGAGCGTCCTCTTTATAGCAACATTCTGTTCACCTATTGGCTGCAGCGTTGATGAGATTTCGTCCAATCAAATGGAAATACATTTTTCCACGTACCTTGCAGCACCTAACTGAATTAAATCAAAACTTCACCAGTAGTTCGTAATACATTGAATTTTTAAAAGTTGAAGTTTAAATACACGAAAACAAGATACGTGGTAACTTTGAGCCTGAATATCGGTATTTATTAATTAATAATTTATTACGAACCAATGAGGAGACCAGTAAGAGTATTTGAACATATATTATCAGTATGGGTTACATATTCAACTAGCTGGAGTGGTGCCCTATAAAATAAATGGCTTAAAAAAAAAAAAAAAAAGGAAATTGTGCCATCTTAAATCTAACGTTATGCCCATATGAAAGCATATGATCAATTTATATCACCGAGGATTTTAAACTAGAACCAGGAATAAAAATGGAAATAACTTGCACGTCCAAGAAAGTTTGGGTGGCTCTTAAAAGAGCCTTTTACAATTGTGAAATGAGGATGCAGGATACAAATTCACTTCTTCTTGGGAGCGGTTTTCTTTGTTTTAACGCTCTTGGTTTTCGCAACTTTTGTCTTGGCTGCCTTGATTTTCTTAGGACTCTTGGTTACCTTCTTTGCTGCAGTTGCTGGCTTCTTACTTTTCTTCGGACTCTTTGCAGGCTTCTTAGCCACTGCTGGCTTCTTAGCCGCTGTCGTCTTCTTGGCCTTCTTTGGGCTCTTCTTCACCTTAGGTTTAGCGGCCTTCTTCGGCGACTTTTTCGCCACAGGCTTCTTTGCTACCGCCTTTTTGGCCGCAACGGCCTTCTTAACCTTAGGGACCGCTTTCTTGGCAGGCTTCTTTTCAAGCGCCTGCTTCTTATTAAGCTTAAAGGAGCCAGAGGCACCGGTCCCCTTAACCTGAAGCAAGATCTCCTTCGTCACCAAGTGCTTAACGGCTACCTTTACCCGCGAATTGTTCTTCTCCACGTCGTAGCCGCTGGCGGCCAGAGATTTCTTCAAGGCAGCCAGGGACACTCCGCTCCTCTCCTTGGAAGCAGCAACTGCCTTCACGATCAATTCTCCAACGCTGGGCCCCGCTTTCTTGGGCTTGCTTGCAACTTTCTTCTTGGGAGCCTTCGCCGGGACGGCTGCGGCGGGAGCTGGAGCCTCTTCAGTCATTTTTCGGATTCTCTGCTTTCACACTTACGGTCAATGATAACGTTCCGTTTCTGCTGCGTGTGCGAGAGGGGGATGGAATTAAATGCTAAATGAGGGCCGTGTAGACTCAACCAGCCCGGTACAGCGTCTCTCAGCTCCTGAAAACTCGGTTCACTTGTGTTTTCTCTTCTCCGATAGTGATACAATAACACGATGTGCAGTTATTTTACAAACAAAAAAACACCGAAGAATGTCAACCAAAGGCCTTCTGTCAACAAATTAACTACGGTGTCCTCAGCAATATTGCCGTATTTTCTCCATCCTGGCAAAAACATCGCCACTTGCCACCGATAAGTACTAATTAAACGTGCTTATCGCACTCGATTATACTCTCAAAATGACCAAACATGTCATGTCCTCATTTCTTTTTTTGTTCATGAATAACAGAAGCTCCGTGTGTAAACAGAAACGTTTAAAGACCCGTTAAATACCCAAGTGAGGCTTTAAAGCAGGACGTCCATCTTTCACAGTAAAGCACAGCGCATATATGTGCTGAGTTTTCAAGCTGCAGCATATCAAGCTGAAACCATTGTTTATACCAAACTTATTTTCTCATTAATATACTGCTGTGTTAATGGGTCTGCTCTTTCACTGATAAAGTGCGATCTTTTTTCTGATGCCTCGTAGCGACCTTGGATATTTAGGTTTCATCGAGTGTGTGCATTCTTTCATTCATAATATTCATAATGTAATAAGAAATGTAATGCCTTTGGGGGAAATAAGGATATTACACAGTATAAATGGAAGCAATCAAATCAAAATAATTACTTTTTAAAATCTGTTCTCGCAGAAATCATTCATTATGAATCACTTCAATTAACTCACCAAACTGATCTGTGAAGAAATGGTGTCAGACTTCAGTTAACTTTAAAAGTTAAGCACAACTGTTGATTGAAAACAGGGTTTTGTCATTGCAATCTTCATTTCACAGTGTGCCAATTATATTGACCACATTCAGTATTTATGAATTCACTGCTGTCAGTCTCAGTTCACAAATGCAAAACATAACCTGTTTGCCATAGCCTATAGCGCATTACACAGAATTTGCCATCTAAAAACTATGTTTATGCATTCCTTAAATTCATAAAGAATATTCATACTTTGGATCATTTGTAAAAAGTCAATCATCACTGGACAATTCCTGTTGCTTGGAAATGTAGATTATTTAAACTGTAGGCAAACTCCTCAGCAAAATCTTTGTACATCCCTCTCCAAATTGCATGTCCATCCAATCTCTAATTGAAAATAATTTACCACAACCTCTACAGCTCAACAGATTACAAACTTCAATCATAATGTAATCATTTGTAAATTTCCAATTTTAAAAGGCACACAATTGTGGAAATAACTCCCTATGGAGCTCAGTACAGCAGAATCACTGGCCATTTCATGCACAATCTCCAGGGACACTAGTTAATGCCCTGCCCTATCAAATCTTTGCCAAAGACATTGCAGATCTTTGAGATAATTCAGAGAGCAAAAATGTGGAACTCTTTGCCATCTCATGTGGGAAAACTTGCTCATGATAGGAGAGTTGATGTACTTCCCAAAGCATAATAACCCAGGAAACTGAATTGTAGATTTGACAAGAAGAGATCTGTCTGCAAATGTATGTGTGATCGGAAAAGAACTAACAACTTTCGCCAGATTCATGAAAGACACATAGACACATCTTTTTTCCATACCCATGTGTGTATGTTGATAAATAAGTAATCGTAAATCAAAGGTGAGTGCACAAAATGTGTGATGAGCATAAATTGACTCATCTAAACATCATACCCAGAATTTGAAGAGATAGTCGAAAAAAGAAGAAAGCTTCTCTGAAATGGAAATTGAAGTTCTATTAACAGAAGTACAACAAGCCAAAAACATACACTGATGTTACGTCCCTCAGGTGTCTAGGGGTAGTCGGGAGTATGCAACATATTTTGATGGGTGTTGAGCTTGTTCAGTGAAAATAATGAGGGCCAGACAAGAATTAAAGTGCGGGGTATATTATACAAAGTGCAATTTACAAAAGTATTACAGTACAAACACATATAGATCACAAGGCCAAGGGACACGGATGTTGCCAAAGAACTGAAAAAAAAAAAAAAAAAACAAGCTAGAAACGAAGATAGACTGATAGGCTTTTGTTTGTTGCTGGATAAGTCAATCTGACTACTCTAGCAGAACAGATTACACAGTTAGCAACCACCCCTTTCCTAATTTGTGTAATATACAATTTCCACCTACATGCAGCAATGATGTATAGAGGCCTCTGTCTTACCTGCCCCAGGGCTTAACATTAAAACCACCTGCTTTAACCATTTTCATCAAAATGAAAAACAGCTGGCTTGACCCGTGACACATGAAAGGTGGGGTGAATGCGGAGCATGGTGGAGGGAAGTCTGAGGCGTACAGCTGTGGGGCTAAGGATCTTAACTATGGGGCAGGGCCAAAGTACTGAGGTGCCAGCTTACATGCATCAACGCGGAGAGGAATGTCTCTAGAGATGAGGAATACCCTTTTTCCAACACGGTAAAGGGGTGCCTTGTACCGATGTGGGTCGGCTGCCACCTTCATCCGGGCACTAGCATGCTGCAGGTTAAGTCAAGTGGCTTTCTCAGTCCTGATGCAGTTTAACATTCAGCCACCCTACTGTATGAGTGCATTGTGCTGGAAGCAAATGGCTTTAACAAAAAAGTGGGTCATCTCCGCACTCTGACTGGAGGCAGCTGGAATGGTGGAATAATGGAAATGAAAAAACTACACACTGATCATAAGATTACTGTGAGCTCAATTTCCATACAGGAATACAATTTCTATAAAATTGAAAATACTTAGCCCAGGTAAACTACCTGTGGCCAGACGACAGCTCTTACCGCCTGAGTCACCTTACCCTGGGCAATATATCTGATCAGAAAATTAGTTGGAAAATACACATTTTATGTCCTGTTAAGCCCGATCGGCCCGCCGGCGGGCCGAAAAAAATACCGGCTTGATCCATCCACTAGAAAACATAATAAAACAGGGCAATGGTGTTTATTTTCAACTGTTGCTCAAAGTTTAGACCCTAATGTTCAAATGTTCGTCACAAAACACGATCGAAAGTGTATTTTAGTGCATTTAGAAATGATTTTTAACCTTAAAACCGCAAATACACGATATTTACAAATGTCGGACAAGTAGAAAGAAATGGTTTTACCGTCGAACAGCCAGCTGCGGTGCGGCCATGTTTGTTGTCCTTTGAAAGGGGAGAAGCTACTGAATCGAATGAGATAAAACATTCTATAGACTACAATACCCAGCTGACCTCACATCCAGGCGTAAAGACACTACTCCATGTGTGTAAAAAACAAGCTAAAGGAAGAAGTCGGAGCGCACGGCCGTTTCGAAAGTTTTTGGTGATTTAGAGAGTTTTATTTGACACTGTGTTTCGATGCTGTGACGCTGTGAAAGTGTATAACGCCGACAAGGACATGGCCGAGATTTTAGCGGAGATTATGAGTCGGTCAGACTCAGCAACTACGAATGAAATCGCCTCAGAAGAGGAGGACCTGTTCGCACTACGCTGTCCCAGAAAGCCCAGGCCTAGGGGGAGGGGGAGGGGGAGGGGGAGGGGATGTTATTACAGTGGAGCCTGAAACAGCCACGGAGTGCAGTGGGCAAACGCAAAGACTGTTCCTGTTTACGTTATTTGAATGTGCAATAGTTGTTTTCAAGAGTACATTGTTTACACTAATTGTGATATTTTTGTTTTCTAATTGCACATTGACATTGATCACTTTATATTTGGTTATTCTATTATTGGGGTGGACATTTTATATTGCACATTGGCATTCGTTTTTACTTTATATTTGGATATTATATTATTGTATATCATATTTAGTTGGTATAATAAAACTACTGCATTTGGAGACAAAATGATACATTTTGTTGTTTTTTTTTTATTGATATTATACTGTGCACAAGGCTGTGCAAGGTAAATGTAATATCCAAAAGCTCCAGTAGATGACAATAGACTCCTGTAATGGACAGAAGTTGTATTTTCCAGCCAGTTTCCGTTGGAAGTGGAAAATAACCCAGTTGGCACACTTTGGTGCCAAATTGTGCCAAATTGTGCCAAATTGAGTGTCCGCCTGGTAGTATCCTTACTAAAACCTTTGTGGAGGCTTTACCCTTTGCTCAAATTCTATCTAAATGTGGTACATTTGTAGTCAAGGACTTGCTGAAGGTGAACAATGGCATCAGTCTACATGGAATCATTGTTGGCATGGTGTTATCCTCTGTCAGATAGGGGGGAAAAACAGGCGAGGATAGAAGTTTCACATTTCTCCTTTGGTTTATTCCAATTTACTCAGGCATAGTAACAGTCACAATCTTTTCACACATTGGGAATACATCTCTGAGGTCCCTAGATGTCCATAGACACCAAGAACATGCATATGAACCTTACTATTGTGGAGCAATTCTTCATTTACTTTGGGTATGTCTTTTTAGGCGTTTTTTCAGAAAATATGGCCAGGTTTTAAGAGATTCATAAAATATTTGCTCTATAATTAACAATAGGCTAAAAGGGACTGTGTAAAACATGTTTTCATAAAAAGCAGGAGAAAAAGTGTGGCACAAATAATTAATGGAAAAAAATATATACACTCAAATATCAGAGCTAAGAAAACAGAACTTGATATAAATTATGTTTAGTACAATGAGGTTTTGTCCATAATAATAGTCCAATAATAGTCTTATCTCACTCTGAAGAAATGTGTTTGTGTGTGCATCTAATTGCATCATAACATTATTACAGCAACTTCAAAATAATTCAACCTGCAGTTTAATGCATTGTAGTGTTTTAATGTATTTTTTTCTGACTACTTTTTCACACCCCAAAAATGCAAAGGGAAAAAAAGGCAAAATAACTGAACATATGGAATACATTGGTGTTTACTTGAATGTGTTTATGACTTTAATGATTTATTTTGTTTTAAAATATAGGCTTCAGGTTTTACTTGTATTTTGCTGAATTTGTATATAAAAAAAGTGATTAAAAAATACGGTGTGTCTGATAGAATTTTGGGAGTCAGCAGGCAGTGTGCAGAGTCATGTTCAGTAATTAAATTAAACAATGATAATGTCCCCACCACGACAGGACACACTCATAAACCTGTCCCACATGTAGTCGGCTCCATTATTTCTAAAAATGAAGAAAAAGGGCTGCATATAATAAACACAGATAATATTCTATGTTATGTTCAAACATATGGGTAAAACTCTGGAAACCATTTGTGTTAGTTGGCACCCCTAACAGTTATTGTGGATGAAATCAAACAAAGTGAAATTAGCAATAACATTTTACTTAATCTCAGACAGAGTATAATTCCATCACTTCCTGTTTCACTAGTATGGAAGTATGAAAATGAGTTAAGAAGAATGCAAAAACATTTTTGTTATACATCAGCATGGGAAAAGCCAAAGCACTGTCAATTCAGAAGAGAAAGGTGATCATTGATCATTTCAAGTCAGGTAATAGTACAGAAAATAAATACATGGTTAAGCATACCACTCAGCACTGTAAGGGAAATTGTAAAAAAAAATGCATGGAATGGATGCAGGAAGAGGATTCAAAAAGAACCAAAAAATGGCACCATACCAAAAAAACTCTTTGGGAGTATGGGACAAAGACAGCCCTTACTGAGAACCAGAGCAGGAATTTCATTGGCTGCCACGACGGCCATGACCCGTTGCCCCTCTAAACATGTCATGCTCTGCAGCCACGGTGGCCTTGCTCCCCAGCCCACAGCGTCACAACTGATTTTGCAGTTTTCGCCTCCATCACTTTCCTGTGAAAAACGGCAACAAAAGTGGTTCTTTTGAGATTAAAAAAATATTTTTATTGGTCAATCAACTGAAGCGCTGCACGTGTAACCAATGATGTGTGACAGTGTGTTGCTTTGTGTGAGTTCTATACGAACGACAGTGAAACTGAAACTGAGTGACTGATCCCTGCCCGGACTCCTGAAGGAAATCTGACACTGATGGAGAAGAAAGCCAAGTGATTCCAGGAAAGAAAGTTTGATAAATTAACAGCGAATGTATTACGTTAACATATGAAATTTAGGAGAGGCATAGCTTGTATATTGCAATAACTTGGTTCATCCGCTTCCTTGTAGTGTCATGTTAATGCTTGTAGTATGTTTCATAACACGAGCCTTTTTGGTCAGCAAGTGACCAAAACACTGTCACTTGCTGTTCCAGTTATATTTCAAGTACATCTAGCGAATTCTACTGTATATAGGAGTATTAAAATATGTACATATATTTTAATACAGTTGTATACATTTTACTGCTACTCTTATTACTGTTCTTGCTATATTTCTACGTATTCCATTTTTCATATTTTATTGTTCTAACACTAATGTATTGCTCTATTTCACTACTTCATTGTAACAAATGCAATCACGACAATACAATTTGTCTTATTTAACAGTAACGCACCACAAACAGCGTTTAAAACCGTAATTGCTATGTACATTGTGGTGGCCCGATCCGGGATCGGTAGCCCACTGGAGCGGAGAGGCCAGGGCGCCAGCGTCAGAGCTGGGAAAGTCTCTGTGATAAAAGGTGCAGCACCCTGGAGAGAGGCCGGGAAAGGATTCAGCACCAGAGACAGCGCCGCCCAGGTGAGCCACATGAGGAATTCGAACAGGCCCGTCACTAACTGTCTAATTCACTCACCCAGCTGAGCCGCATCAGAGGAGGAGGGTGCGCCCTGCAAATAGGGGAGCTGGAGAACAGAATGTCTCCTGCAACTGGGGAAAGGACAGGAGGCCTGCACGCTGGAAACTAACTGTTGGAATTGACCCGTTTGATGTGTGTGAATCCCTGGAAAGAGGAGACGGCGACAAAAGCCGTTTTTTTTGTTAAACTCTTAATTTTCCATTTTCCTGTTGCGCTTTAAAGGCGCAAGTAAAATAAAATCCCAACATTTTACTTTCACCCTGGTCTTGGCTGGGTTGCTTACCGCCTTGTGTCCACACCCTCTCTCACTGTCAGTGGGTCCAAAATCTGTACATCACAAGGAACACGCTTCACCCACACAGGCCTGGGGCAAGAACAACCACCCCCACCTCTCCAGGACAGAACCTCCCAGGCAGTCAGGAGGGGAGTAGGTGCCACAATAACTCGGACATGATTTTCAATACAATAAATCAAATATGTCAGAATATGGCAAGTAGCCATACAGGATCACCAGACACACACAAACAATAAACATAATGGTACACAAGTGTACACTCACCACACTCATTACACACCCCGACAAACACACCACCGTCTTTTCAATACTATCCCAGATCCCCTCAGACGTCGTCCTGCTCCAGGAATGTGGTATTCCGTTCAGGGAGTTGGATGACGTTCTGGGGGGGAATGGAGAATGGGAGACTCTCTCTGGTCTGGCTCCAACATCGCCAGAGCTGATGGGGTCGGCACGTTGATGAAAAATCCCTTTGTTAAAATAACAGCACACAGCATTGTGGAGAGTGGGCAAATCCTTGTCACCAATCTCGAGGTTGGGGGTTCCCCACTCAGGGTCGTCAATGTGTACAGCCCCACCAGCGTGGCCGAGAGAGTCTCCCTATTCACTAAACTGGCGCCTCTCCTCCCCAGCACACGTTTGTGAGTTCCTCTGGCTCCTCCTCATCCAGAATTGACATGTTTCTGCTCTCCCCAGGCCTGAGGGTGCACAGCTATTCCACCAAGGCGGTGCACTTCTCGGACCACCACATGGTAACCGTGTCCCTGGTCTGGGAGAAACCTATAACCGTGGGTAAGGGGCTCTGGCGGATGAATATCAGCCATCTCCAAGACCCCCAGGTGCGTCTCTCCTTCTCGAGAAGATACCTGGAGTGGGTGAGTCTGAAACATCTCTTTGACTCCCCGGTGGAGTGGTGGGAGATGGTGAAGGAGCGAGTGCGGGGCTACTTCCGGGCAGTCGGGCGGAGGAAGGCGAAGGAAAGGAGGGCAGTTTTTGTACACCGCAATGCTGCCCTCCAAAGACTAAGCCTCCTCCAGTCCCGAGGCCTGGATGTTAGCAGCGAAATCGCACAAGCTCGGCAGAGCCTCACCACCCTCTACCGGGAAGAGCAGAAGAAACAGACCTTCCGCTCCAAACTCCAGGGCCTCCAGGAGGATGAGAAGTGCACGCGGTTCTTCTTCCGCAGGGCACGGACCAAGACAAATAACATCTTGTCTCTCTTTAACAGCAGAGGTGTGGTGGTGTCGGAAGAATTTGAGGTCCGGGAGGTGGCCAGGGAGTTCTACGAGGGTCTTTACAGCAAGAAAGGCTAGAGAAAATGAACATTCAACATCAAGAGAAGGCATTTGACCGGGTGAGTCATGTGTGCATGGAGAGAGAGCTAGAGAAAATGAACATTCCTGGCCCCCTCCTGCGCTGGACAAACATCTGTCTGACAGACATCACGGGCAGAGTGGTTGTCAATCGGCAGCCTTCTGCCCCATTTGATGTCAGGTCTGGCATCAGGCAGGGGTGTCCTCTAGCATCTCTCCTGTACATCATCTACTTGGAACCGTTCCTCCAGGCCATCAGGGCCAATCCAGGGGTGGTAGGTTACCCACTACCTGGAGCGGGGGGGGAACGGCTAAAAGAGATGGCGTACATTGACGACATTGCCATCATTGCCACAGATAGTCGTTCTATCGCTTGTGCCACCAAGGTGTTGGACGACTTCTGTGTGGCCACTGGCACCCTGGTCAACAGGGACAAGAGTGAAATGTTTCTGTCTCCACATTGGAGTGAGGAGCTGACCGTTTCTTTCCCTGTGCATAGGATTTGTGGGGTGCCACAGAATACCATCAAGCTCCTGGGGGTGACCTTCCAGGCTGACAGAGGAGGGAGAATCAGCTGGGAGGGAGCCCTCCGCCACATCCAAAACAAAAGCCGGAGCTGGAGTGCACAGCCTTTGACCATGGTGGGTAAGATCCTTGTCCTGAAGGCAATAGTCCTACCCATTCTGCTCTATTTGGGGGGACAAAGCCATCAGGAAGCTAATCACCGGGATGGCTTCCGCTTTGTCTGAGGGAGCACCATGGAAAAGCTGAAACGCGTCACCCTCCTCAAGGAGGAGCGGAATGGGGGGCGGGGGGTCCCAGACATTGTCAACATCATCATGGTGCAGGGTCCCCACTAGAACATTTATTTACATTACATTACATTATTGGCATTTGGCAGACGCTCTTATCCAGAGCGACGTACAACAAAGTGCATACCCATAACCAGGGATAAGTTCGCTGAAAGACCCTAGAGGTAAGTACAATTTCAACTGCTACCTGTACAACAAAGATAAGGACAAGGGCCATTTTTTTTTTTTTTTTTTTTTTTTTTTTTTTGAACAAACAAACAAACAGAGCAAAAGTCACCAAAGTTAACTATCCAAACACTGCTTACCTAGCCAACTAAAATACCGATACACAAGTCACAGAGACAACAATTAAGGTTCACAGGGAGGTAGGGAGGGATGGGGAGAGGTGCTGCTTGAAGAGGTGTGTCTTCAGCTTGCGCTTGAAGGTGGGGAGAGATTCTATAGTTCTGACCTCAACGGGGAGTTCGTTCCACCACCGTGGAGCCAGAACAGACAGTAGTCGTGAGCGTGAGGTGGAGGTTCTGAGAGGGGGAGGTGCCAAGCGGCCTGTGGAGGCTGAACGAAGAGGTCTGGCAGGGGTGTAGGGTCTGATGATTTTTTGCAGATAAGCTGGGGAAGACCCTTTAACTGCTTGGAAGGCTAGCACCAATGTTTTGAATTTGATGCGAGCCATGACAGGCAGCCAGTGGAGGGAAGTAAGCAGGGGGGTGACATGTGAGTATTTGGGAAGGTTGAAGACCAGACGAGCTGCTGCATTCTGGATGAGTTGGAGGGGTCTGATGGCGGACGCTGGGAGGCCAGCCAAGAGGGAATTGCAGTAGTCCAGGCGGGACAGAACCATCGCTTGGACCAGGAGCTGGGTCGAGTAGGGGGTGAGAAAGGGGCGGATTCTCCGTATGTTGTATAGGAAGAACCTGCAAGACCGGGTCACCGCCGCAATGTTCTCGGAGAGAGACAGTCTGCTGTCCATCACCACGCCGAGGTTCCTTGCACTGGGTGACGGCGTGAGTGTGGTATCCCCGAGGGAAATGGAGAGATCCAGATGGGGAGAGGTATTAGCAGGGATGAATATCATTTCAGTTTTACCTGGGTTGAGCTTTAGATGGTGGTTGTCCATCCAGCTCTGGATGTCCCTCAGGCAAGCAGAGATACGGGCTGAAACCTGCGTATCAGACGGCGGGAATGAGACGAAGAGTTGGGTATCGTCCGCATAGCAGTGGTAGGATAGCCCATGTGCAGTGATCACAGGGCCAAGGGAGCGAGTGTAGAGAGAAAAAAGAAGTGGGCCAAGGACTGAGCCCTGGGGAACTCCTGTGGCGAGGGGCCGAGGTGTCGATACCGAACCAGCCCAGGCAACCTGGAAGGAGCGACCAGAGAGGTAGGACTCAATCCAGTCCAGGGCTGTGCCACAGATGCCCGTTGCTGACAGGGCAGACAGGACGATGGAGTGATCCACAGTGTCGAAGGCAGCAGAGAGATCTAGAAGAATGAGGACAGAGGAGAGGGAGGCTGCTCGTGCGGCATGAAGTGACTCACTGACGGAGAGGAGCGCAGTCTCTGTCGAGTGGCCCGATCTGAAGCCAGACTGATGGGGGTCTAGCAGGTTGTTGTTAGAAAAGAAGGAAGAAAGTTGAGTAGAAGCGGCTCGTTCTATAGTTTTAGAAAGGAAAGGAAGAAGAGATACCGGGCGGTAGTTCTGGATGATGGAGGGATCCAGGGTAGGCTTTTTTAGCAGCGGAGTGATGTGGGCCCTCTTGGAGGATGCCGGAAAACAGCCGGAAGACAGGGAGGAGTTGACAAGGGAGGTGACAAATGGGAGAATGTCAGGTGTGATAGTTTGGAGAAGAGAAGAGGGGATAGGGTCAAGGGCACAGGTTGTAGGGCGGTGGCAGAGCAGGAGTTGAGAAACATCAGAGTCTGTAAGGGGGGAGAAAGTGGAAAAGGAAGGGATGGGCCTAGAGGGGGGGAAGGGCACAGTGAGGGGGGCGGCGGTTGTAAAGGATCTGCGGATGACTGCGACCTTCTCATCGAAGAAATCAGCAAAGTCATCAGCAGCGAAGGAGGACTGAGGAGGAGGAGGCGGTGCGTTGAGGAGAGAGGAGAAAATGGAGAAAAGTTTCCGGGGGTTAGAAGCAGAGTTCTGAATTTGCGTTTGATAGTATTTTGCTTTGGCGGCAGTGACATCGGAAGAGAATGCCGCCAGGAGAGACTGGTAAGTCATGAGTCATTTATGTATCGCCGGCACTAAGCCCTGACTGAACGCTGCCCCCACGGATGCACTGACTCGGAACACATTCACCACCTGTTCTGGGAGTGCTCCGTGGCCAGGCGGGTCTGGGGCCTTGTTTGTTCCTCTGTCTCCCTGAGCAGGTTCCTGCCGAGGTCTTCCCTGATGCCTGAGGGCATCCTCTACGGTCCGCCGGGTGGATGCAAGACCACCAAGCTCCAGCATCAGTGGAGGATCATTAACACTGTAAAACAGGTCCTGTGGGAGACATCAAGGTCTACCAAAAAACATCTGTAGACCTGGTCACTCTCCGGAGGAGGATTCAGAACGGCATTCTGATGGACATCCATAGAAACAAACACCTGGCTAGAGAGAAGTGGGGGGTGGACCATTGGAAGGAATTAATTATATAGTCCACCCCCCAAGGGACATGGAAGGAACACAGAAGCCTCTCGGGACAGTAAACCTGAGCAAAATGGACTTTTGTCTTTACTATTTATTTGTCTTTTAATCCACCTTAGTTTCGTAAGGTTGTAAGGTTGTAAGGTTATTCTTATTTTGGAATATTTTGTAATCACTCCTTCTAAAAGTTTGTTTTCATTCTTTTGATGTCTTCGTCTCATTACTCTAAGTCTCTGTCTAAATGATTATTTTGTGTCATTCAGTGTGTTTTAAAAAAGAAAAATAATTTAAAATGTAAAGATATGTTAAATAACCAATAAAACCACACCTACAACTTTTTCACAAAAGCAAATAATTGGTAAAATGATCTACCATAATTAATTCGATATATTAACCATATATTTTATGTTGTCATGGAATGTCAGTCTTTCCAAGGCTCTTCTCAGACTTTTGTGCAGAATTTAGACTAAGATTTTCAATAAACAGGAGGAGGCAGGATCTTCCAGAATGTCAGTCTTTATTTCTTGCAGACCATAAAGCCGAGGCAACTCTGCAGAGTGACCTGACATTGTTCAGTTTCAGTCTGGCTTTTATAGTTTTCAACAGGCTTATTTTCCTTTCCAAACAGATATTTATTTTTCATAATTACCTTGGGGCCCAAAAATACCTGTTCCCTTGGGGGCCCCAGGAATACATGTCTACCTCCCAATGATCTCCTCATACACAGAGAGGATCAGGAGTTACCTTCCGTTCTAGTTCAGTCTGGCTCTCATACAGCCATGAGAGCCTTACATAAACCCGTTCTAAATAAAATACAGTCTAACTAGCTCTGAATGTGCCTTAATTTCCTCTCCCACAAGATATTTCTTTCTCATCATTTCCTCGGGAGCCCCAAAAATACATGATTCTTCCTCCCGATGATCTTACCCACATGATGAGGATAAGGAGTTCTGTCTTAAGGCCCTTCCACACCAAACAGGATTCAGATTGCGGTGCGGAAATGCGGAAGAAAAGCGAAGGCAAAGTGTCCACATCAGGTGCGGTGCGATGTTTTTATATTTTGCGTTCTATTTCGCGCTGCTTTCGTGCCATGACTGTCAGTCGCGAGTGTCATTAGTAAAGATGTCGTCAAGTGATAAAGATCTCATAGTGATTGATATGTTAGTGAATAACAAAAAAAGAAAGTATTGGGTTCACCCCTTGTTGGAGTGATGTAAGTGAAAATGTTACATTGGCCTACTTCCATTTACTGGACATTTATGGACTACAGTTGTTTTTTGGTAGACCTTGATGTTCCTCGCCTCCCACAGGACCTGCTTAATGGTGTTAATGATCCTCCACTGATGCTGGAGCTTGGTGGTCTTGCATCCCCCCGGCGGACCATACAGGATGCCCTCAGCCATCAGGGAGGACCCCGGCAGGAACCTGCTCAGGGGGACAGAGGAACAAACAAGGTATGAGGTTGAGGAAAGGCGGAGACATCATTAACCAGCGCCATGACCAGGTATTCATAATGACCGGTGTGTGTGTTAAAAGCCGTTTTCCATTCGTCGCCCTTGCGTATGCGTACAAGATTGTACGCATTACGGAGGTCGAGTTTAGAAAAAACGGACGCCGACTGCAGACGCTCGAATGCTGAGTTCATCAGCGGCAGGGGGTACCTATTTTTGATGGTTATAGCATTTAACCCCCTATAATAAAAGCAGGGTCTTAGACCCCCGTCTTTCTTTTTCACAAAAAAGAATCCTGCCCCCGCCGGTGATGTAGACGGTCTAATGAACCCGTCCGCCAATGCGTCACAAATATATTCCTTCATGGACTCGCTCTCAGGCACAGACAGTGAATAAAGCGCACCCCTGGGCGGGATTGTACTAGGAAATAGTTCAATCGCACAGTCATATGACCGGTGTGGAGGTAACGTAGTGGCCTGTTGTTTGCTAAATACCTCCGCTACCTTGCTATATTCCCTCGGTACATTAGGTGGGAGTGGAAACGCAATCGCCCCTACCATCCGGCCCTCATCCCCACTGTCAGAAGCCTGAAAAAGGCTCTCGGAGTCCCAGTCAGTGACGTCACTGCCCTCCCCCTCGTCAACGGGGGGATTCCAATCTCAGGCTGAATCCCATTCCAGACTCTCCACCTGCTCCTCCGTGTCCGGAGTCCTAATCTGAGGGCTGGGGAACCCCCTCGCCTCCTCTTCGTCCAACTCTGAGTCTATGTCAATCTCTATGGGGGGAGCCGCGGGAGTGTGTGTCTGATCGGAGTGGTTAGTGCAGTGCGGACCCCACCGGGACACCGGATTGCTCCGGTCTCCCCAGTTTATTTGGGGTTGGTGTTTAGTTAACCACACATGACCCAATATGATCGGGTAAGCCGGGGATTCCACCAAAAAGAAATAAATACGCTCCCGGTGCCCCAGAAACGGGATCCGCATTACCACCCGCTCAGTCATCTGACGTACAACCCCGGACCCCAACGGGCGACCGTCAAGCGCCGTGATGGATTGGGGCTGTGGTAAGGGTTGGACCCGCAGTTTCTGGTGTTTAGCCCACTGACGGTCAATAAAGTTGTCAACCGCCCCGGAATCAATAAAGGCGTCTGCCCTAACCACACCCCCCTTCTGGTACCTCTGACCAGTCCCACTAGTGACTTTCGCTCCACTAGTGGGACTGCTCTTTTTGCTTTCAGGTCGGGGCAGTTCCTAATCTGATGCCCGGACCATCTGCAAAAGAAGCACAGCCCTTCTCTCCAGGGACGCCTCTTAGGGCGCGCCAGGGTAGCACTGTCCAGCTGCATCGGGTCCTCCCCTGTGTGTCTGCCTTGTCTCCCCTCGGTACTGACAACCCTGCCTGGGGGGGCGGAATCACTGGGAGAGGAACCCCCTACATTTCCCCGCCTCTCCACCATACCGTAAAGGAAGCTGTAGCTTGGGCTCCCTGACCAAAGGTGTAATGGGTTGGTAAGTGTGACTGGTTGGGGAGGATTGGACGGTTGAGGGGTATCAGGGGCTGGTGCTTGTGCCTGGGATGAACGGACCTTGCTCACTAATTGACGGAAGGTTTTGGCAAGTCCTAGTAGCTCATCCTGCTGCTGACCTAACCTGGCGTTGAAACACCATAGTCTGCTGTTCGGCAGTAGCAGTTTGTTGCACACGCAACACCTGTAACCCTTGTTCCTGCCTAATCAGAGCAGCCTGCTGGGCGGCTACAACCGCCTCCAGCGGAGAATGCCCCACATCAATCGCTGCACTAGTAGCTGGTCTCTCCATGATGGCTTTGGTGTTCTATGAGGTTGAGGAATGGCAGAGAGCCAGGCGCGACTAAGGGTAATCCCTAGTAAGCGGGCACGCGAACGTGTCCGCCACAAAACCCCGGGAGGTCGAGGAAACGAAAAACAACTCGGAGACAGCTCCGATCAAATAAAGAAAATAGCCAAAATAAAGCAACCCTTAAAAACCAGGGCGAATAACACAACCAAAATGAGGGCTAAAAGGCGAGCCCTGTAACCCCGGACCGGGGATCCCCAAAATAAAAGTACAACCTAGTATAAAAGACTAGGTCAACAAAATAAACAACCGTGAGTCGCAGCTCCGGAAAACGCACAAACCAAAATGCATACCGGGGACAACGTCCCTCACCCACAGACTCACACGAGCCGAAAACAAAAGAGAAAAAAACTAAAGAACCTACAGGAAGGTGTTTGCAGTGTACACACACAACGAGCAGAACACCTTCCTTACCTTTTTTTTTGTTTTTTCTTTTAAATTCAAAACCCAGAACCAGCACAATACCTGACTCATTTAACAGTGAGTCTACCGTGTACTTACCAGCTTGGTGGCAGAGCGAACAGTGACACCAAAGCGTCGACCGATGGTCAAAGAGGGCTTTAAATACCTTCTGGAGATAGACACCCCGTTGGCAGTAATGAGCACCAGGTGGAAATAATAAACCCCTGGTGGCCACAACCGGTACTACCTCCCAACCCTGACACAAGGCCCCAGACCCGCCTGGCCACGAAAAAAAAAGAAAGTATTGCGTTCACCCCTTGTTGGAGTGATGTATGTGAAAATGTTACACTGGCCTACTTTCATTTACTGGACTATTTCACTAGACTTGTCTTTTATGATCTGACACTGTATTGTCTGGTTGTATTCGAGTTACTGATACTGTCTCACGTGTAATGGGTATTGGGGTGGATCCAGTCATTTCCGCGAGGCCCAAAATGTAGGTGTAGCCTACTGCACATGACTTTCTGGATTCCACGTAACGGCACTGATGGTGAAAAGAAAAGAAAATTTACAAACACCAGATAGCCTATAGCCAAGCGCGCAAGATGGCAAGTATTTTTAACTGACATAATGCAAATGATGTTTCAGAATATAAAGCCTATTTTACACACACTCAAACCACCAAAAGTCTGTTTTTCCAGCATGTAATGTTACAGGCTTAATTTAACAAATCATTATGGCGCGTAAAGACGCGCATTCCAAACAATTTAACGTAGCCTAACATTTTCTTAAACTTTACAGACGGACTTGCAATATTAATCAAATAAGGATTTCACAGGTAGACCGTCTTCAGATAAAGAATCAGCTTGTCGCCATACATGTCATAGTATAACACAATTAAATCCGTATCTGATTGGTCAGGCACATTTTTCCGCATGCAAAATTTTGCGTGAAAATGGACTGATCCGATATTTTTTTCCGCGCAGCGAATTTCCCCTTTTGGTGTGCACAGACTCATTAGAACACATGTGTTTGTTTATCTGCGAAATTCCGTGCGGAAATTCGCGCGGAAAATCCGCCTTGGTGTGGAAGGGCCTTTATAGCCTTTATATTTTTAGTCTCTTTATAGCCTTGGGGCAAAAATACCTGTTCTTTCCGCCCTTCCCTCGGAATACAAAAAGATCCCAAACAGTAAAAAAGGACACAGTCTGAAACTTAGGTTTGTACGCACTAATAGTGAATGTGTCTTAATAAAACTTAGCGCCTACAAACAGTAAAAAGAATAGAGTATACCTAAATATTGTCACACATATCTATGTATATATATATATTTATATATCTGCCTATGCATGTTTATGTATCACATTTATCTGGATCTAAATGCATGTTAGCAATCACACGTGCATATATTGAGTTCACATTTGTGGCTACATTACTCACATTGATTATCATGGCTTTGGACAGGAGTGCATATTAGGTACATATTACCAATTAAACATTTATATCTTCACCGAAATACCATTGAGAAATTGGACAAAATTGTATGAGATTTTACAATTAAATAATGCCGATAAACGCCACTTTCAGCTCTTCAGCAGCACAGTGTTAACAGATCTGTCAGGGTTGGAGGGAGTACCGGCTGTGGCCACCAGGGGGGTGCTTTATTACCTTCACTTGGTAGTCATTAGTGCCAGCCAGGTACCTACCTCTGGAGAGTATTTAAAGCCCTCATTTTCCATTGGTCTTTGCTTCCGTGTACACTTACGCTCTGTCACCCAAGCTGGTATAGCACACGGTAGACTCTGGTAGTTGAGTTGGGTATTGTGCTGGTATCGGTTCTTTCTGAGCATTTTTCGTATCACAAAACTGTTTACTTTTATTTTTCGGCTCGTGTGAGTCTGTGGGTAAGGGACTGTGTCCCGATTATGTACTTTTATTTCTAAGTTTTCCGGAGCTGCGACTCCTGGTGTTTTATTTTCGGTGCCTAGTATTTTACACTAGGTTGTACGTTTATTTTGGGTTTCCCTTCGGTTCGGGGTTGAGTGCTCACGTTTATGCACTCTGTTTTTTGTAGTTATTTCTTTCTTTTGAGCCGTTATTTTGGGGCTCTTATTTGTTCGGAGCTGCCTCCTATTGTACCACGGTCTCTGCTATTCCCCCGGGGTCTTGGTGGCGGACACTTCCGTGTGTTCGCTTACTTGGGATCACCCGTAGTCGTGCTTGGCTCTCCGCACCTCCTCTTCACAAGATCTTTCAGTTGCATACGCACGACTTAGACAAGAGGAATCCAGTCAGTGAGTTTTGTGCCTCTTTTTAAATAGTGTGGTTTTATTGGTTTTTATGAATTCTTTTACAATTTAAAAATGTTTCTTTTTTTTAAACACACTTAATAATACAAAATAATAATTTTAACAAAAACAAGCACTAATTTCAAAACTCGACAACAAGTCTAAATTAAATGAAACCTAACTTCAAAAAAGATGTGCAAACAAATGATTAAACAAATGAGAGACAAATCTTGAGAAAAATCATATCAAAACAAAAGGAAAACAACAAGGGTATATATAAATATATACAGTGGTGTGAAAAAATATGAGTCAAAAATATGAGTCAAAGACAACACAAGTAAACACAAAATGCAGTTTTTAAATGCAGGTTTTTATTATTAAGGGAGAAAAAAAATCCAAACCTACATGGCCCTGTGTGAAAAGTGATTGCCCCCCCTGTTAAAACATAACTTAACTGTGGTTTATCAAACCTGAGTTCAATTTCTCTAGCCACACCCAGGCCTGATTACTGCCACACCTGTTCTCAATCAAGAAATCACTTAAATAGGACCTGCCTGACAAAGTGAAGTAGACCAAATGATCATCAAAAGCTAGACATCATGCCGAGATCTAAAGAAATTCAGGAACAAATGAGAAAGAAAGTAATTGAGATCTATCAGTCTGGAAAAGGTTATAAAGCCATTTCTAAAGCTTTGGGACTCCAGCGAACCACAGTGAGAGCCATTATCCACAAATGGCGAAAACATGGAACAGTGGTGAACCTTCCCAGGAGTGGCCGGCCGACCAAAATTACCCCAAGAGCGCAGCGACGACTCATCCAAAAGGTCACAAAAGACCCCACAACAACATCCAAAGAACTGCAGGCCTCACTTGCCTCAGTTAAGGTCAGTGTTCATGACTCCACCATAAGAAAGAGACTGCGCAAAAATGGCCTGCATGGCAGTTCCAAGACGAAAACCACTGCTGAGCAAAAAGAACATTAAGGCTCGTCTCAATTTTGCCAGAAAACATCTTGATGTTCTCCAAGACTTTTGTGAAAATTTTGGTCTGACGAGACAAGTTGAACTTTTTGGAAGGTGTGTGTCCCATTACATCTGACGTAAAATAACACCGCATTTCAGAAAAAGAACATCATACAAACAGTAAAATATGGTGGTGGTAGTGTGATGGTCTGGGGCTGTTTTGCTGCTTCAGGACCTGCTGTGATAAATGGAACCATGAATTCTGCTGTCTACCAAAAAATCCTGAAGGAGAATGTCCGGCCATCTGTTCGTGACCTCAAGCTGAAACAAACTTGGGTTCTGCAGCAGGACAAAGATCCAAAATACACCAGCAAGTCCACCTCTGAATGGCTGAAGAAAAACAAAATGAAGACTTTGGAGTGGCCTAGTCAAAGTCCTGACCTGAATCCTATTGAGATGCTGGAGCATGACCTTAAGAAGGCGGTTCATGCTCGAAAACCCTCATGTGGCTGAATTACAACAATTCTGCAAAGATGAGTGGGCCAAAATTCCTCCACATCACTGTAAGAGACTCATTGCAAGTTATTGCAGTTGTTGCTGCTAAGGGTGGCCCAACCAGTTATTAGGTTTAGGGGGCAATCACTTTTTCACACAGGGCCATGTAGGTTTGGATTTTTTTTCTCCCTTAATAATAAAAACCTGCATTTAAAAACTGCATTTTGTGTTTACTTGTGTTGTCTTTGACTAATATTTAAATTTGTTTGATGATCTGATACATTTAAGTGTGACAAACATGCAAAAAAAGAAGAAATCAGGAAGGGGGCAAACACTTTTTCACACCACTGTATAAAAAAGGGGGTCCATCTTGCTCGGGTTGAGCAGGTGTTGAGGACCTCTTGCCCCTCTTACGGGGGGGGACTATATGATCAGTTCTTTCCAGTGGTCCACCTCCCATTTCTCTCTCGCCAGGGTCTTGTTGGCGGCCTGTAGCGTAGTGGTTAAGGTAAATGACTGGGACACGCAAGGTTGGTGGTTCTAATCCCGGTGTAGCCACAATAAGATCCGCACAGCTGTTGGGCCCTTGAGCAAGGCCCTTAACCCTGCATTGCTCCAGGGGAGGATTGTCTCCTGCTTAGTCTAATCAACTGTACGTCGCTCTGGATAAGAGCGTCTGCCAAATGCCAATAATGTAATGTAATGTAATGTTGATATGGATGTCCAACATCATTTGAAACATTTGAATCCTCCTCCAGAGAGTGATCAGGTCTACAGTTGTTTTTTGGTAGACCTTGATGTTGCCTCCCACAGGACCTGCTTAACAGTGTTAATGATCCTCCACTGATGCTGGAGCTTGGTGGTCTTGCATCCCCCCGGCGGACCGTACAGGATGCCCTCAGCCATCAGGGAGGACCTCGGCAGGAACCTGCTCAGGGGGACAGAGGAACAAACAAGGCCCCAGACCCGCCTGGCCACGGAGCACTCCCAGAACAGGTGGTGAATGTGTTCTGAGTTAGTGCATCCGTGGGGGCACCGTTCAGTCAGGGCTAAATGCCGGTCGTACATAAATGTTCTGGTGGGGAGGCACCTATGGGCTGTCATCCAGGCAATGTCTTTTTGTTTGTTAGTCAGACACTTGGGTGTCACATTTGCCCAGATGACTTGCGGGTCCAGGTCTGGTCCCCCCCTCGGGAGCGTTACAATTTGGCCAGATCTTAAATGAGCCATGATCATTTTGTAGCTCCACGAGGTTAGGCCAGCCCTGGGCAGACCCGTCCTGTAGGCAAAGTCCTTCAGGGCTCGATAGACATAGGGGGGGTCCCAGCTGTAGGGTATGGTGAGGTCCAGCACACCCAAGCCCATTGCTCTGAGGAAGGGAGTGGCATAGTACCTGGTAAAGGTACCAGAGGCCTTACCCACCTTCCCTACGTTCTGGACAAGGGTGGCCAGACCCTTAATGATGGTTACAATGTCTGGGACCCCCCGCCCCCCATTCCGATCCTCCTTGAGGAGGGTGACGCGTTTAAATTTTTCCATGGTGCTCCCCCAGACAAAGCGGAAAGCCACCCGGGTGATTAGCTTCCCGGTGGCTTTGTCTGGGGGAAACACCCTCCCCACATAGAGCAGAATGGGTAGGACAATTGCCTTCAGGACGAGGATCTTACCCGCCATGGTCAAGGGCCGTGCACTCCAGCTCCTGATTTTGTTTTGGACGTGGCAGAGGGCTCCCTCCCAGCTGGTTCTCCCTCCTCCATCAGACTGGAAGGTCACCCCCAGGTATGATGGTATTCCTACGCACAGGGAAGGAAACAGTCAGCTCCTCACACCAATGTGGAGACAGAAACATTTCACTCTTGTCCCTGTTGACCAGGGCGCCAGTGGCCACACAGAAGTCATCCAACACCTTGATGGCACAAGCGCTAGAACGACTATCTGTGGCGACGATGGCAATATCGTCCATGTACGCCATCACTTTTAGCCTTTCCCCCCCGGCTCCAGGTAGTGGGTAGCCCACCACCCCTGGATTGGCCCTGATGGCCTGGAGGAACGGTTCCAAGTAGATGATGTACAGGAGAGATGCTAGAGGGCACCCCTGCCTGACGCCAGACCTGACATCGAACGGGGCAGAGGGCTGCCGATTGACAACCACTCTGCCCGTTATCTCAGTCAGACAGATTTTTGTCCAGCGCAGGAGGGGGCCAGGAATATTCATTTTCTCTAGCACTCTCTCCAAGCACACATGACTCACCCGGTCAAATGCCTTCTCTTGATCGAGGCTGAGAAGGCACAAGGGGGACCTCCGCTCCCCGGAGTGGATGATTAGATCCCTCGCAAGGAGCAGGTTGTCATTTATGGACCTACCCTGCACACTGCAGGCCTTGGAACCTCCTCATCAGCGCCGTCGGCATGATCTTATAGTCAACTGAGAGGAGGTTGATCGGCCGCCAGTTGCGGAGGTCCTTCAGGTCCCCCTTCTTTGGGACAAGAGCTACTGAGCTCTGTCTCAGTGAGGCGCCTAACCGCCCCTCCCTGTACGCAGCCCTGAACACTTCCGCCACGTCCCCTTTCAGGAGATCCCAGTGAGCCTGGTGAAACTCAGCTGGGATTCCGTCAGGGCCCGGAGCTTTGTACGTGTTCAAGGAGTGCACGGCCCTGGTGAGCTCCTCAATGCTCAACTCCGCCTCCATCTGCTCATCTCCCAGGCGTCTGTCCAGGCAGCCCAGGAAGGTGTCCATGAGAGCCCCTTCTGAGGGCCTCTCGCTGTAAAGGCCCTCGTAGAACTCCCTGGCCACCTCCCGGACCTCAAACTCTTCAGACACCACCACACCTCTGCTGTTATAGAGAGACAAGATGTTATTCATCTTGGTCCGTGCCCTGCGGAAGAAGAACCGTGTGCACTCCTCATCCTCCTTGAGGCCCTGGAGTTTGGAGCGGAAGGTCTGTTTCTTCCGCTCTTCCCAGTAGAGGGTGGTGAGGCTCTGCCGAGCTTGCGCGATTTCGCTGCTAACATCCAGGCCTCAGGACTGGAGGAGGCTTAGTCTTTGGAGGGCAGCATTGTGGCGTTCAAAAACTTCCCTCCTTTCCCTCGCCTTCCTCCACCCGACTGCCCGGAAGTAGCCCCGCACTCACTCCTTCACCATCTCCCACCATTCCACCGGGGAGTCAAAAAGATGTTTCAGACTCACCGACTCCAGGTATCTTCTCGAGAAAGAGAGACGCACCTGGGGGTCTTGGAGATGGCTGATGTTTATTCGCCAGAGCCCCTTACCCACGGTTATAGATTTCTCCCAGACCAGAGACACGGTCACCATGTGGTGGTCTGAGAAGTGCACCGCCTTGGTGGAATAGCTGTGCACCCTCAGGCCTGGGGAGAGCAGAAACATGTCAATTCTGGATGAGGGGGAGCCAGAGGAACTCACAAACGTGTGCTGGGGAGGAGAGGCGCCCCCGGCATTGCAGAGGGAGAAATCCTCTATGAGGGACTGCAGCAAAGTGCCGGAGTGATCTGGTCTTGGTTTGCTGCGGTCCTCATCTCTCAAGACACAGTTGAAATCTCCCCCTACGACAACGGGCATTGTAGTGTGTAGTATGGGTAGTAATTTTGTGAAAAGGGAGACTCTCTCAGCCACACTGGTGGGGCCGTACACGTTGACGACCCTGAATGGGGAACCCCCGACATCGAAATCGGTGACGAGGATTCGCCCACTCTCCACAATATTGTGTGCTGTTATTTTAACATAGGGGTTCTTCGTCAACGTGCCGACCCCATCAGCTCTGGCGATGTTAGAGCCAGACCAGAGAGAGTCTCCTATTCTCCATTCCCCCCCCAGAGCGCCATCCAACTCCCGGAACGGGATACCACATTCCTGGAGCAGGACGACGTCCAAGGGGATTTGTGAAAGAATGGAGAAAACTCTTGAGCGTTTGTCTGGGTGTTTAATGCTGCGGGTGTTCAGTGTTGTTAGTGTAATTGTATTTTCCATGAATGGTTTATTATTGGTGTGTGTCTGGTGGACCAGAGTTATTGCTGGAAATTTTCTTGCACATTTGATCTATTGTGGAGAAAATTGTGTCTGGGTTATTATGGCACCTACTCACCCCCTGACCATGTGCTCCCATAGGTCTCCCCTCCCGACTGCCTGGGAGGTTCCGTCCTGGAGAGGTGGGGGCCGATACCCCAGGCTTCCCCCCAGCCCCTGGAAGGCCCTGAGAGGCGGATGATGTTTGAGACCCATTTAGAGACCCATGCGGCCAAGTGATCCAACTCGCAGCAGTTGGGCATGCCGTGATAAAACACCACACCCTGGTGTCTCCCCAGCATGATGGTGCTGGGGATGTGGCATACCCCCCCAACTGCAGAGGGGTCAGGCTTGAGCTGGACCAGCTATTTCCTGGCCCCGGTCCAGACTCCGTCCTCATCCAGGACCCTCCGAGATCCTGATTTAACAAGCCCATACCTGCCCAACCACGTACTCACATCGTGGTCCTGTACAGCTTCATTATAAAACTGTACAGTGACCACTTTGTTTTCCGTGTCAGACAGGGGCTCTACCTCAAAGTTGCTGAGGGGGGCCTTGTCCTTCCCCTCTCTAAAGAGGTTGCAGAACCTCTCCAGGACATTAGTGTTTTTAAAGCTAATTTCGAAAATATCTGCGTTTCCTGGAACCTTCACCAGGCAGTTCAGGTCACCAGGCGCAAAGCCCATGGCTCGCTGAAGGACTGCCTGACTAAATTCCAGGCGGGTCATACCTGTCACTCTCCTGTCCTGTCCACTCACTTTTGGGGCAGCAGCTCCATTTCCTCCACTGGTGGCAGCTGGCCCAGTGGTGCCCTCAGCGGCTGCACCACCTGCCCCTTGCTCCACCAGAGGACCCACACTACTGCTGCTGCCCCCTTCTCCACTGGGCAGGAGGGTCATGCGGACGGCGTGATGTCTTCTGACACCTGGCTGGACTCCTGTCGCCATCCTCCCTCTCACTCAGGCCGGACCTTTAGCAGTTGAAATAAAGCAGACACAGCGCTCAAAGATGTTGTCCCAAGGGTACCGAAAAGCACACCTTTGCCGCGACCAGCCATTCTTCCAAACAATGACGCAGAAAACACGACACTAACTTCTATAAACACATGCTTAGACATAAATGTGCACAAAGACGACCTGGTTGAAGCCAATATCAACGAAGAGGCGGTTCTACATAAAGCCCGCCTCCAGCACTCCAAGGCTTCCGATTATTAGGGGATTTATCTGAATAACAAACAAGTCGCTTGAATAAAAACATCTTCTAATCAACACGAATCATAACGTATGCTTCCTAGATTCTTAAAATTAGAGTTGATACGAATTCAATTCATATCACCAAACTAAAACTTTTAGGCACTCCACTCTAAAATGGATGTGTTTAAAATAACCCAGATTGGGTAGTTTTTGAACATGCTGTTGGGTAAATATCGGGCAGAACACAGCCAGGGAAGAAAAAGGGAGCCTGGGTCATTGGAAAAACAACAAAGGGAATATGGCAGAAAGATTATGAACATTAGATTAGAATAGTCTTTATTGTCCCCCCAGGGGGAAATTATTTTACATGAACATATAGGACATGGTTTTTGCCATTCATTGTTTTGGTAATAAATTGTGCAAGTGAATTTTTGGAGAGATTCAAGATGGTGGTGAATTCAGCAACAGAGATTTTGAGCATTTCTGGTGTATTCAGGGTATTTTTGAAAAATAGTTTGTTGTTAGTTGTAATTTTTATTTGATATGGAGGAATATGTCCTCACATTAAATCTGACCATCTGCGCCGAAACAATATTGTCATTATATCTTATGATCTTATTGTGGTTACACCGGGATTAGAACCACCGACCTTGCGTATGGCAGTCATGTACCTTCACCACTATGTACCGTATATCAAAGGAGATTGGTTAATAGAGGTAGGGGAGGTAGTCCCCCCTCTCTTTTTTGAGAGGAAAGGGAGATCAAATTATGAAACAATAATTGAAAAAAGTCCCCATTTCTAAATCTTTTTGTCATTTGAAAAAACATTTTTCTCTCTTCTTTGGACAATATTCACTATTGTAATAATATTGCAACATGTGTGCTGAGGGCCAAGGGAGGTAAAGCCAAGCTACTTCAAAATGGATGGGCCGTCTCATGCAAGTAAATGTAATTCCTTTTTTTTTTCTCCCTGCAAGCTACATTGGCTACAACACATACAGTGACATGCCAAGGGAGATATACATCCTTTACCAATCAACAATCAGAATAAATATTGACATTGTGCTGGTCCAATCAATTAATTTCAATGCATTGTATTGTGAAGGGGCGGCCTGTAGCGTAGTGGTTAAGGTAAATGACTGGGACATGCAAGGTCAGGGGTTCTAATCCCGGTGTAGCCACAATAAGATCCGCACAGCCGTTGGGCCCTTGAGCAAGGCCCTTAACCCTGCATTGCTCCAGGGGAGGATTGTCTCCTGCTTAGTCTAATCAACTGTACGTCGCTCTGGATAAGAGCGTCTGCCAAATGCCAATAATGTAATGTGAGGAACAGCGGTCAAGTGGAAAAATATGAGTGACAACAGCTCATTTAAATTTTTAAGTTAATTTATAACAAGTAGATTAAATAACTTTTAAAACATTTCAGTGTTTCATTTAGTGTTCAATAAAAATTTTTTCTGGTTTATTTTGTTCCTTTTTTGTGACCAAATGAAAGTAAAGATGAATGCAAGTAGGTAAGTTTGCAACTGGGCAGCAGAGTGAAGGAACAGAACAAACGTGTAACGTGATGTTAACCACAGTCATTGAATGGCCACAGTCGATGTTAACCACAGTCATTGAATGGCCACAGTCGATGTTAACCACAGTCATTGAATGGCCACAGTCGATGTTAACCACAGTCATTGAATGGCCACAGTCGATGTTAACCACAGTCATTGAATGGCCACAGTCGATGTTAACCACAGTCATTGAATGGCCACAGTCGATGTTAACCACAGTCATTGAATGGCCACAGTCGATGTTAACCACAGTCATTGAATGGCCACAGTCGATGTTAACCACAGTCATTGCATGGCCACAGTTGAGAAAGGTTTTTCCAACAACAACTAACAAATAAATATGGCAAATATAACAGGGACAACAAAGAAAATATTATCTTACTGGCGGTGTTGATCCTTACACCGTGGATAAATCGATATTTCGCAAAGATGAGTCTTACATAACACTTACTCATTAGATTAATGTGTGTGTGGAGACTATAAGCTGTACAAAAATAACACTTCCCATTGCAAGTTGTAAATACACAGCCATGAGCTTCAAAGAAGCTATGGTACAGACCTAGCTAACATTAGACGTAAATGATTCAAGATTTTAAAAACTGCATCATCTATTTGTAAGGATGGTGTAGTAGCATTCGATCACTCAGAGGCAAAGTAATCCAGAGGAGCACAGTCTTCATTGCAACCCAAAGAACGGAGTTAGTCTGCCGAATAACTAACTTTCTACATCAGTAGTAATATATGCATCTTCATACAAGGTTTTGACCAGTTACAAAGAAGATTTAAACCCTACGCCCCTGAGTACATCAGACTCTGAAAACCATCTGAATTATTAGTAGATAAGATCACACTCATCTTCAAACGACGCCCTCTCCCCAGGTCACTCTGTCTTCTTTAATAAAGGTCAATTTGGTACCTGCTGTGTTGATTCTGCTGTGTTGATTCTGCTGTGTTGATTCTGCTCTGTTGATTCTGCTCTGTTGATTCTGCTGTATTGATTCTGCTCTGTTGATTCTGCTCTGTTGATTCTGCTGTGTTGATTCTGCTCTGTTGATTCTGCTCTGTTGATTCTGCTGTGTTGATTCTGCTGTGTTGATTCTGCTCTGTTGATTCTGCTCTGTTGATTCTGCTCTGTTGATTCTGCTCTGTTGACTCTGCTCTGTTGACTCTGCTGTGTTGACTCTGCTCTGTTGACTCTGCTCTGTTGACTCTGCTCTGTTGATTCTGCTCTGTTGACTCTGCTCTGTTGACTCTGCTCTGTTGACTCTGCTCTGTTGACTCTGCTCTGTTGACTCTGCTCTGTTGACTCTGCTCTGTTGACTCTGCTCTGTTGACTCTGCTCTGTTGACTCTGCTCTGTTGACTCTGCTCTGTTGACTCATACTTTACCATACTTTACTCAACAGACTGCTCATGGCCTGTGACAATTTTCTAGCTACTTACTTTTAACAACGCAATGCCTCTGCTTCTTTTCCTTTGTGTAAATTAATCTAACAGTTGGTGTACTATAGAAACGTATCGTGGTGGACCCTGTTGGTTTATTGCTGTTGTTGCTAACTATGTATAGTACGGAATGCCGTTTTAACCATCTGGTGTATATTACTGTTCTGAATAAACCTTTAAAAAAACATCTTCCATGTTCCTGGTTTGTCATGTGGTCCAACTCAAATTCAGCTTTACTGCTTATGGAAGTAAAAAAAACAAAAACAGTTTTTCTCAGGGGTGAAACAGAGGAACACTTCGCACTTCAAGCACTGGACCTTGGGGATGCCCCTGCCTCCAGGGCATTTGCATCTTCCTCTGCTCTCAGGGAAGACGGGCCAGTGGCCTGTGTTGTCCGGACGGACAGGAGGCTCGACATGAGCTCTCGCTTTTGTTTTCTGGTTTTGTTTTGTTTGTTCCGCCGCTGGGACCGAAAGATTTCGGAGTAACAATAAAAGTTCACCTATTCCACCAGATTACTGTGTTGGTCCTTTTTATTGCACATAATAGGAAACCCTGGGCCTCACCCCTGGTATTGCCGCAGCCTCTTGCAGTTCTCATCAGGGCTCGCCTCAACACTCAGTGAAGGCCTTCCCCTCTTGCTGCAAACCTCTTGTTGATTGCAGAGACAGTTTGCATCTCAGTTGTGAATTCAAATAAGTTGAGTTGCTCCTTCAGAATCCCAACCATGCTTCCATCATTGTGACATCCATCATATGGAAGAAAGGTGGTGGTACCACTTCCTCCACCTTACTTTTGTGTGATAGAGCGCGATGAGGAAACCAAGGAGGTCCACTCCACCCATGCTTGGGTCGTATATGGATACAACATTGGGACATTCAACTTGAGCTACACTGCACCCATGCTTGTGTTGTACATGGATACAACATTGGGACATTCAACTTGAGCTACACTGCACCCATGCTTTTGTTGTATATGGATACAACATTGGGACATTCAACTTGAGCTCCACTGCACCCATGCTTGTGTTGTAAATGGATAAATAAAATACTAAATAAATAAAATAAATAAAAAATAAAGAAAAACACGTAAAACCATTCGAAAATATATCATTTACTGACTTTTTCCAGATTGAGAGTGGTATATTTTTTGCCACTGTGTCAGTGCAGAATGCGGAAAGTTCTTGTGCTTATACACTTGCCAATCAACAACAACATTTTTTCAACGATTGTGGCGTCGTGCACCTGGAACGCTTGGAGGGAAGGTGGAAATTTCAACTGGGAAACTCCTACCTCCGACAGTAAATGGAAGGCAGCATAATTTTAAGAAACTGTGAAGCATACGTTATGGGTCCTGTTGTGGTTTTATTGTTTGTTTGTTTTTTTACAATTCTTTACAATTTAAAACACTCAATAAGTCAAAATAATGATTTAAACAGACACTTAAACTAATGAACAAGACATCAAAAGAATGAAAACAAACTTTAAGAAAAAGAGTTGGAACAAATTATTACAAAATAAGAACAACTAAACATTACAATTACATTTTTAGCAAAATCAATATCAAATACAAAGAAACAAAGGTGGATTAAAAGTCCGAAAAACAGTGAAGAAATAAGTCCATTTTGGGTCCTGTTGATTAAAAGATTTTTTATTTTATTTTATCCTATTTTTTATTCAAGCGGCTTATTTGGTATTAAGTTAAATCCCCCCAATACTCGGAAGGCTTGGCCTGCTGGAGGCGGGCTTTATGTAGAACCGCCTCTTCGCTGATCCTGCCTTCAATCAGGTCGTCTTTGTGCACATTTATTCGTTGGTATCGTACTTTCTGTGCTATTGTTTGGAAGGATGTCTGGGCGCGGCAAAGGTGGAAAAGGTCTGGGGAAAGGAGGCGCTAAGCGTCATCGCAAAGTTCTCCGTGATAACATCCAGGGCATTACTAAGCCAGCGATTCGTCGTTTAGCTCGCCGTGGAGGCGTAAAGCGTATATCTGGTCTCATCTACGAAGAGACTCGTGGAGTTCTAAAGGTGTTTTTGGAGAACGTGATCCGCGATGCCGTCACCTACACTGAGCACGCCAAGAGAAAGACCGTCACCGCTATGGATGTAGTTTATGCTCTGAAACGTCAGGGTCGCACTCTGTACGGTTTCGGTGGGTAAAACCTTGACCGGCAACTCCGTTCTGGAACAACCCAAAGGCTCTTTTCAGAGCCACCCACATTTTCTATGAAAAGTAGCGTTTCCTTGCGTCTTTTGTGTCCGTTTATTGATTCATAACGTCTATATAGGTCTTTAAAATGTAGTAGGCTTTACTACCATATGCACAGATTTCTGGAAAAGGCAATCCGCTATATAGAGATTCTCTTACCGATAGTCTTTGTTAAAATACCGTAGCGTGTAGGCTACCAATACGTTCTCGTTTCTAGCCAGGCTCGCCCAAAGACCGGTGCGTTACCCGTAGATTAAAGACGAAATGCCCATTAAATAGTCCTTTAAGTTGGACTTTAATGATAACATTTTCTTTTGAATCTGAAGGTGCTTGTCCCGGTATCCTTATCTGCTACAAGGCCTTAATCTCGCTGTGCGTATTAGGGAAGTAGCTGAGCTACACCAAGGTGCCTTCAATGGAAGTGGATGAAATAATCGCACTTTTGTCTTCGACATAATCCGCAAGGCTGTACAAAATCAAGCAGATGCAAAATATGTTAAATACAAAGATGCATGTTGTATATTAAACATACCCTTCACGTTTGTTTAGCTTTATGATTGACATTTATATTTGGGCGGCAGAGATAAGTTGCAAAAATTAACATTGTGACCATTGTTTTAAGCAACGTATTGCTCGAAGTGATAATGTAATATACTTTACTTAGAACGCAGATAGCTGAAAAAATATTTCGAATTCATCCAATGTAATAAATGTAAGGAAATCGCAGGCGCGGGGTTATAAAGAAGACAGTTCCTTTGTTCCGAAGGAGGACGGCCTTTAAGGATCAGCCAATAGAGTCAACTGCAAAATGTGGTCTACGAGCGGCCACCAATGAGGACCAGTCTTATGTCGCTCGCAAGAAGGGCCTGAATATTAGCATACACAGCTTTTATAATGCAGACGAACGGTTTTTATCGGGACTATTCGTTTTTTCGTCTGTGGAAAGATGCCTGAGACCGTGAAGTCTGCGCCCAAGAAGGGTTCAAAGAAAGCCGTCTCCAAGACCGCTGCGAAAGGAGGGAAGAAGCGTAGGAAGTCCAGGAAGGAGAGCTATGCTATCTACGTGTACAAGGTCTTGAAGCAAGTGCACCCTGATACCGGCATTTCATCTAAAGCCATGGGGATCATGAACTCCTTTGTGAACGACATATTTGAGCGTATTGCTGGTGAGTCTTCCCGCTTGGCTCACTACAATAAGCGTTCTACCATTACTTCAAGGGAGATCCAGACTGCAGTGCGCCTTCTGCTGCCAGGAGAGCTGGCCAAACACGCAGTGTCTGAAGGTACTAAAGCCGTCACAAAGTACACCAGCTCCAAGTAACCTGTGATGCAGCAAATCAAACGAAAGGCTCTTTTCAGAGCCACCCACGTTTTCTATGAAAAGCAGAATTCCCTCTATTCTGTAATATGTTGGGTTTTGTTGGAATCCTATCGGTAGCTATTGTAAAGGCAGCACGGTAACTGCTTTGTATTATTTTTGCCCTACTTGGTGCGCTGGTCATATACACATGCAGGAGGTCCCCAAGCAAGTCTGATCTTATGTGGAATCAAGTAGTGCTCCTTGGTTGGGCGTTCTTAATTATGGGCGGCAAAGGCAGGGTAGAAGTAATGTAGTCTACGTTGGTGTATGGCGATGCATAAATACAATAACAAATGTTATGGAAAAAACTAGTAGGCCATGTCGTTGCTAGGAAACCGTAGCTCTCAAGGTCCAATCTCCAATCAGTTGTAAAACAAGTCCAGGAAGTGAAAAGATCCCACGACAGCAAAATCTGCAGAAAATTTGACTATTGTAGCACACGTGCACAATAGCCAGTTCAAATCCTCAGATTTCCAACCTTGAATAACAGACAAAACTCTCTTTTTATGCACAATCCTTATCAGTACAACCAATAGCTTTCTTAAAAACCATCATATGACTTAGCTATGTTGCAGATATTTACTTTTCAGTCCTGAAAACATTGTGGCGAATTTCCCCCTTGATTCCCAAAACAAAGAAGGATCGTTTTACATACATCTTGTGCTATAGGCTGTGTCTTCTAATAAACTTAAATCATTAACATGAAAAACATATAAGAAACACGGTGCTATTCACTCTATAGTGTTTTCCAGAACTTTCTACGACCTATAGATCATTTTTGGTGCTTTCCACCTCATATTAATCATTTTACTTAACTTTGGATTACATGTGGGTCACTTATGCATTTCTAACAACAATATTCATCAGTAATAAGTCATAAAGAGTATACAGATGTACTGAGCATCAGTCAAATCATAGAACTTATAGAAATTATATGATAGACATCAGTGAAAATAAAAGTAAGTCATAGAAAGTATAAACTGAACAGCAGTGACATAATAGAAGATATACATTAATCATCAAATAAATCATGGAATATATATTACTACACATCTAATCACTACTTTCTTCTAAGTGACTAAACGTAATTATTTAATCTTGCAGTCTTTGCTCTCTTTTCGACAGTGTACACTGTGGTTTCTTGCGTTTTCATAAGCTCGGTTATAAAAAGGTTCTAGGTTCATTCAATTGAATAAAAACAGCTTACATATGATATATTGATTATATGTTGTGCATACATATATATCGATACACTCTTAGCATACATTTTCGAGAGCGTTGAAGGAACCAGCTTGTTCATTAGTGCAGTCTGATTTTGATTTTGATACAGCTACAAGCATATTATAAGATGCGCATTAAACTTACGCAGGGCTTCGTGGATATGGTGAACATCATCGTTTGAATGTGTAAATAAAATGCATTGTATTCAAATAACGTAGTATGTGCAATGATGTTGATATGATTTAAGATGTTTGGATTGAAAATGGATCGTAATTGCATAACGATTGATAACGCTCTTTAAAAAATACAAGCAATTGTGGTATAAGTATCCGTTTGACTGCAGCAATGAAATCCACCAAGAGACACTTCTAGCCAATGTACCTCGTGAGATTTAAATGCGTGGTGCTAACATGAACCAAACAAACATTTTTAGAAAAACCCCTGCTGGGATTCATATATGTGTTGCCGATTGTTTGGGCGGCACAGGCATGATGCAAAAATGTTCACGTTTTTATGTGAACATCGTTTAAAGCAAAGTATTGCTCAAAGGGAGAGTGTAATGTACCTTGATTAGAATGTAGGTAACCGCAAAGTAATCTACATGAAGAATTCATACACATTTTTAAGTGTAAGAATTAATGGCAAGCGGATTTTAAAAAGTGCAAATCCTTTGTTCAAAAGGAAGAAGGCCGTTCGTTTTGTATAACCCGCCATATTCAACCAATACATTTTGTACATGGTTTGTCGTGGACAAACAGCTTCCAATAAGAAGTGGTCTGACGTCATCGGTAAAAAGCGCATGCAGATTTGCATAGATCGTTGGGCAAACGCTTGAATTACGGGACAGGATCATTACATTACCATGTGAAATGCCTGAGCAAGTAAAATCCGCGCCAAAAAAGGGCTAAAAAAAAGCCGTCTCCAAGACTACTGCGAAAGGATGAAAGAAACGCAGAAAGTCCATGAAGGAGAGCTACGCTATCTACGTTTACAAGGTGTTGAAACAAGTGCATGCTGACACTGACATTTCATCTAAGGCCATGGGCATCATGAATTCATTTGTCAACGACATTTTTGAACGTATTGCTGGTGAGTCTTCACGTTTGGCTCACTACAACAAGCGTTCTACCATCAGCTCGAGGGAGATCCAGACTGCAGTGCGCCTTCTGCTGCCAGGCGAGTTGGCCAAACACGCAGTGTCTGAGGGCACTAAGGCCGTCACAAAGTACACCAGCTCCAAGTAACCTGTGATGCAACAAATAAAACCGAAAAATAAAAACTCACGTTTCCTATGAAAAGCAGAATTTCTTGGTTTTGGAGCAAAATAAAAATCACCTGGATTCATTTATATGGGGCGACATGGCTCAGGCAGTAAGAGCAGTCGGAGGGTTTCCGGTTCGATCCCACGTCTGGGCTGTGTCGAAGTGTCCTGGAGCAAGACACCTTGCATCAGTGTCGTCAGTGTCTGAGTGTGTTCTTTATGAATAAAACACTGCAGGAATACTTACAAATATTGTATTTATCACGACTGGTGGGAACTTCGTAAGTTTTTAATTATATTAATAACTTATCCAACCATATATATCATTTTCGCCAAATAGGTGCAAGAACACGGCACCTCAGATTGTGGTAGCCTATCACACCTTGTCCCACTACGCCACCTGGTAGTACGCCTTCTTTGGCATGTCAAGTTTTATTTACATTATTTTCATATCGTTGTCAAGGCGTTGTCAATGACTTTGCCATCAGGATTAATTTGCCAGAAGCACCATCACATTACTGGAGTAATTCACTATTTTCTCTGATTATGTTTTTAATAAAAGCGCATCAACAAGCAAAACGCTCCACCAAAGAAGCGGTCCTACAGCTTCACAGCAAATGAAATGGATTAGTTTTTTTCATATTGTCAGAGGAGGTGGCGCTGAATAAAGAAACATTATTTTCCTGTTTAGGACTACGATGTCCAACAAAACAAAGAAAGAACTATTCAACATTTACTACATAAAAACATTTAAATACAAGTGAACATAGCCTATATTCACACATATATATACATATACATGCACATATATTTTCAGCCTGTGACTGTACTGACTGGATGGGCCCTCTGAAGCCTTTTGTCAGATGAACCTGCCTTTCTTGATTAATCAGTCAATATGCAAAATGATAAATTATACATCTATGTTCACTGTAATAAATACTGCAATGTTAAAATGAAAGGCGGGCAACAGTTTTTTTGGCACACAATTCAAATCCTTCTTATGCCTCCTGCCCCTTTCTCCACCCTGAGTTCACAGACTGCTCCAGCACCATTGGATCATTTTACCAGCTTGTTTAACCTCAGACTGTAAACTGCCCAACATATTTGATTATTTGCTGATTAATCCCTCATTAGATTTCTGTTACCATTCATTAAATCGTTACCATAACACCAGACCAATCAGTGGAAGATGGGCTCCCAGTCTACCTGGATTCCTTTCCAAGATTTCTTCACATTGTGGTGTTTTTATTTATTTCTGTAAATTATCTTTATGGTGCTATCAAATAAAACGTAATTGAAATAAACTGAATGTCTTTCCAGTCCGACCTTAATGAACGCTCTTAGTTTTTGACCTTGTTGTCTTCATGTACAATGTCTTATTTAGCTGACTCTTATGTACACAGTAAAATGAGTAAAAAAAAGCTGAAATGACGAGATTGTCATGCATCCAGGGAAGTGAATGGCCTGCGAGTACATTCATTGAGTTTATTAATGGCATACGATAAATGCCATCTATATAGAAGTACGAAAGCATGATCGAATCAAAATCACCAACGTTGGATACGGTACCATAAGACGAAGTAGGCTACAGTAAGCAACGGTTTCACCAGATAAATAATTCCGGATCCTGTTCAAATGAGTCCATAAAGTACCACGACCACCTGAAAAAACACAAACACACAGCAAAAGAACATGGAAACATTTGCCGCTCCAACGAGTACTGAGGTGGCTCTTAAAAGAGCCTTTGTCCTTTAGATTATGTGTTCAAACCATCTTAAGCGCGCTCTCCGCGAATGCGGCGGGCCAGCTGGATATCCTTGGGCATGATCGTCACTCGCTTGGCGTGAATGGCGCACAGGTTAGTATCCTCGAACAGACCAACCAGATATGCCTCACTAGCCTCCTGCAGAGCCATTACAGCGGAGCTTTGGAAGCGGAGATCGGTCTTGAAATCCTGAGCGATCTCACGCACAAGGCGCTGGAAGGGCAGCTTGCGAATCAAAAGTTCAGTAGACTTCTGATAGCGGCGGATTTCTCGCAAAGCTACAGTACCAGGCCTGTAACGATGAGGTTTCTTCACGCCGCCTGTGGCAGGCGCACTCTTACGTGCAGCCTTAGTGGCGAGCTGCTTCCTGGGCGCTTTGCCACCGGTAGACTTACGCGCAGTCTGCTTTGTCCTAGCCATTGCTTCTTAATCGAGTACTGATTACTGAATTCCGTTCCGACCCCGGCATGCGCCTTTAAAGCATACCATCCCGGTGCTGATTGGATAGGCTTTTACGGCTCCTCATTGGCCCTGGCCCTGCCCCTGCCTTCATTCCCCATTGGATCGTTTCTTCAACTTCCTCTGTCGCCAAAAATGGAAACTTCTCTTTCACCGTCTTGAAGTTAATAAAGAAAAAAAAAAAGTATAATAATAAAAACAAATCATAAGTCTTTCGCGCGTGAGGAAGGTGACCAGAAATAGTGCGGGATGGGGGACAGATAATGTAAATTCTTTAAACGTCCGCAACACAAAATGTATGTAACTGTTATAATGCGTGTATAAATGTGATGTAATGATACAGACACATACCCGACATGTCTGGTGTATTAAATGTAGATCACAGCGATAACTATCGATTGCATGTCTAAAGCATGGTTTTGAGTGCACCATGTTTAAAATAATTGCTGGGGACCGTTAACGGAAGGTCGAAGGGCAGACTATTGTCAGGGAATTTATTTACAAGAGAAAAGTGAGACATGAGGCTATATTGTGATTGTAAATCATTATTGCATTACCTTACAGCGCGGCAAAACACAAAAAGCGCAATACAAACTATAACAAATGGCAGCTTTTCGTTCCTTGTACGGTTGTGTTGTGGCTCTGAAAAGAGCCTTTGGGTGAACGGTCCTCGTGGGAGCGATGCATGAATTACTTCGCCTTCACGGCCTTTTCGGTCTTCTTGGGAAGCAGCACAGCTTGGATGTTGGGCAGTACACCGCCTTGAGCGATAGTGACGCCTCCAAGGAGCTTATTCAACTCTTCGTCGTTACGTACTGCCAGCTGCAGATGTCTGGGAATGATGCGGGTTTTCTTGTTATCTCGGGCAGCGTTACCAGCCAACTCCAGGATCTCAGCGGTCAGATATTCGAGCACAGCGGCCAGATAAACTGGAGCACCGGCACCAACACGCTGGGCATAGTTACCTTTACGCAGCAGTCGGTGAACGCGACCAACCGGGAACTGGAGCCCAGCCCTCGATGAGCGAGTTTTAGCCTTCGCTCTCGCTTTACCACCAGTCTTGCCTCTTCCACTCATTTTCAAAGCCTAGTTAGAACAAAGAATAAGGCTAGCTACCGGCGAGCGTCCTCCTTATAGCAACATTCTGTTCACCTATTGGCTGCAGCGTTGATGAGATTTCGTCCAATCAAATGGAAATACATTTTTCCACGTACCTTGCAGCACATAACTGAATTAAATCAAAACTTCCACAGTACTTCCTAATAAACTGAAAATTGAATTTACAGGCTTGAAGTTTAAATACACGAAAACAAGATACGTGGTAACTTTGAGCCTGAATATCGATATTCATTCATCAATAACAATAATGTATTACGAACCATTGAATAGAGACCAGGAAGCGTATTTGAACATATATCAGTATAGGTTCAACTAGCTGGAGTGGCGCCTTACAAAATAAATAGCTTTAAAAGAAATGAGGAAATATTAGTCGGTTAATTGTGCCATCTTAAATCTAAATTAAGGCCCATATGAAAGCATATGATCAATTTACATCCCAGGTGAACGCCCCTTGTCATCGAGGATTTTAAACTCGAAGCAGACGCAGAAATAGAAATGGACATAACTTGCACGTTCAGGAAAGTTTGGATGGCTCTTAAAAGAGCCTTTTATAATTGTGAAAAGACGTCACAGGAAACGTAGACCAATTCACTTCTTCTTGGGAGCGGTTTTCTTTGTTTTGACGGGCTTAGCTTTCGCAACTTTTGTCTTGGCTGCCTTGATTTTCTTCGGACTCTTGGTCACCTTCTTTGCCGCAGTTGCTGCCTTCTTACTTTTCTTCGGACTCTTTGCAGGCTTCTTAGCCACTGCTGGCTTCTTAGCCGCTGTCGTCTTCTTGGCCTTCTTTGGGCTCTTCTTCACCTTAGGTTTAGCGGCCTTCTTCGGCGACTTTTTCGCCACAGGCTTCTTTGCTACCGCCTTTTTGACCGCAGCGGCCTTCTTAACCTTAGGGGCTGCTTTCTTGGCAGGCTTCTTCTTTTCAACCACCTGCTTCTTATTAAGCTTAAAGGACCCAGAGGCACCGGTTCCCTTAACCTGAAGCAGGGTCTGCTTGGTCACCAGGCTCCGAAGTGCTAGCTTTATCCGCGAATTGTTTTTCGCCACGTCGTAGCCGCTGGCGGCCAGAGATTTCTTCAAGGCAGCCAGGGACACTCCGCTCCTCTCCTTGGAAGCAGCAACTGCCTTCACGATCAGTTCTCCAACACTGAGCCCCGCTTTCTTGGGCTTGCTTGCAGCTTTCTTCTTGGGAGCCTTCGCCGGGACGGCTGCGGCGGGAGCTGGAGCCTCTTCAGTCATTTCTCGAATTCTCTGCTTTCACACTTACGGTCAATGATAACGTTCCGTTTCTGTTGCGTGTGCGAGAGGGGGATGGACTTAAATGCTACATGCGGACCGTGTAGACTCAACCAGACCGACACAGCGTCTCTCAGCTCCTGAAAAATCGGTTCACTTGTGTTTTCTCTTCTCCGATAGTGATACAATAACACGATATGCAGTCATTTTACAAGCAAAAAAAAACACCGAAGAATGTCCACCAAAGGCCTTCTGTCAACAAATTAACTACGGTGTCCTCAATATTGCCGTATTTTCTCCAGCCTGCCCAAAACATCGCCACCTGCCACGGATAAGTACTAGTTAAACGTGCTTGTCGCACTCGATTATACTCTCAAAATGACCAAACATGTCATGTCCTCATTTATTTTTTTGTTCATTAATAACAGAAGCTCCGTGTGTAAACAGAAAACATTAAAGACCCGTTACATACCCAAGTGAGGCTTTAAAGCAGGACGTCCATTTCATACAGTAAAGCACAGCGCAGAATCTCTGCACAGCGCAGTTTTCATCCAAGCTGCAGCATATCAACCTGAAACCATTGTTTATACCAAACTTATTTTCTCGTTAATATACTGCTGTTTTTCTGATATCTCGTAGCGCCCTGTGATATTTAGGTTTCATCCAGGGTGTGCCTCTCATTCATTATACCATTATAAGTAATGTAACGCCTTTTGGGGGAAATAAGGATATGCATAAGGATATGTATACACAGTATAAATGGAAGCAATCAAATCAAAATAATACAGTTAAAAAAATGTATCATAATAATAATAATAATAATTCTGAAAGCCATGTTGTGGTGATCAGCAATCATTTCAATTAAATTACCAAACTGATCTGTAAAGAAATGGTGTCATACTACAGTTAACTTTAAAAGTGAAGGACAAACATTGATTGAATACAGGCTTTTGTCATGTCAGTCTTCATTTCACAGAGCGCTATATATTGACCACATTCAGTATTTATTAATTCACTGCTGTCAGTCTCAGTTCACAAATGCAAAACATAACCTGTTTGCCATAGTGTATAACACATTACAAGCAGTATTTGTCATCTAAAAGCTATGTTTATGCATTCCTTAAATGCATAAAGAATATTCATACTTTAGATCATTAATTAATATGTGGCATTAAGAGGATAAATCATTTTGTTGAATTATGAATAGCAATTGTACATTTGTAAAAAGTCAATCACTGGACAATCCCTGTTGCTTGGAAATGTAGAATATTTAAACTGTAGGCAAACTCCTCAGCAAAATCTTTGTACATCCCTCTCCAAATTGCATGTCCATCCAATCTCTAATTGAAAATAATTTACCCCAACCTCTACAGATTACAAGCATATTAATAAATCATAATGTAACCATTACGGCCAAGAATCTTGGGGTGACTCTTGATAACAACCTCACCCTGGCCCCACAAGTATCCTCCACTGCCTGAACCTGCAGGTTCTTCCTCTACAATATACGCCGTATCCGCCATCTCCTGACGGAGAAAGCCACCCAGCTCCAAGTCCAGGCACTGGACACATTTCCCTCCTGGACTACTGCAACTCCCTCCTAGCTGGTCTCCCAGCTTGTGCCATCAAGCCCCTCCAGCTGGTCCAGAATGCTGCAGCCTGCCTCAAGTTGAACTTGCAGGTCGATGCTCATTACGACCAGCCCCTTTGGCTTGTCGCAACACAAAATGGGAAAACATTTACAAAAAAATAGATGACCTTATTAACAAACGGTTCAAACCAAACAATAAGGGCACCATGGGACCCTGATGGTGGCTGTTCTCTTGAGTTCCTCCCTCAGGAGTCTTCATATAGGGTTTCCCCACAGGTGCCTCCAATCCTGCAATCAAAGTTAAAACCACCCAGCACACCAGACTCATTCTACTAGGGGCAGACTAGAGTCCTACGGACATAACAATGCTACAGAACCAGTTGTCATATAACATTTTGAAAGACTGGTTACTTGGAATGATGGATGCCAGCTGCAGAACTATATTGCCACTGGCCATTACCATTGCAGTCAGCAAGTACAAATATATCCCCTTGTATCTTGTATTTTGGTTTCTGCGGGTTGTATGATTTCAGATACATAGATGATATGTATCAGTAAAAACAGTTAAACACTTGTATCAATTATAAATGGTTAACCTTATGTTGTGTGATATTCCCATAACAATAAGTAATTCTTCAGGATTTTAGCTCAACCTACAAATAAGGAGTAAATGTTTTCCCGAGTGGTTTTGGTCGTAAATTCCCTCCTGGGGAATGCTTATTGAAAATGAATACACCATGTCAGACACAAGTTATCAGTCAAACGCAAAAGAATGAGTTAGAGTTGGTTGCTTCTGGGTGATTGTGATTTCTGCAGAACAGCCCCTCCTTCCTGTGCTTAGTTTTAAAGATTTGTATGACCAAAAGAAAAGAAAAGAAAGCTACTATTCACCAGTCCCCGGACTTTGACTCTATGCCCAAGATTCGATCTAACAGTCATGTTGTGCACTTGTACAAACCAGCCCCAACATGGGGGTTGGTTGGCACACATTATGGGATTGGTTGGCAAAATGTTAAAATGCTTTTGCAAAGAATTAAGCAACGATTAGAAACTATTCCCAATATTTAATTCAAATAAGAACCAATACTTACAAATATTCAATTGAATATCTTCTTTTCAAGCGCCTGCTTCTTGTTGAACTTAAACAAGCCAGAGACACCGGTTCCGTAGTCTGAAGCAAGTCACCAGGTTCCTAACTGCCAGATTTAACCGCAAGTTGTTTTTCACCACGTCGTAGCCTTTGGCGGCCAGAGATTTCTTCACGGCAGCCAGGGACACTCGCACCTCTCCTTGGAAGCAGCAACTGCCTTCACGATCAGTTCTCCAACGCTGGGCCCCACTCTTTTGGACTTTTCTTCTTGGGAGCCTTCGCCTGGACGGCTGTGGCGGGAGCTGGAGCACTTTTTTATGATTATATCCTTTCACACTTACTGTCAGTTATAACATCAGTTTCTGATTATATCCTTTCACACTTACTGTCAGTTATAACATCAGTTTCTGATTATATCCTTTCACACTTACTGTCAGTTATAACATCAGTTTCTGATTATATCCTTTCACACTTACTGTCAGTTATAACATCAGTTTCTGATCATATCCTTTCACACTTACTGTCAGTTATAACATCAGTTTCTGCTGATGGTGCGACAGGGGGGATGGACTTAAATGCTACCTGAGGACCGTGTAGTCAGTCCGGCACAGCGTCTCTCAAACTCCTGAAAACTAAGTGCACTCAGTTGTCCTTCCAGTACTTAGACAAGAGTTTATAGTCTTGAGTTGGCTTCAATATATATATATATATATATATATATATATATATATATATATATATATATATATATATATATATATATATATACTGTTTAAAGAAGGCTATTGTTTAAAAGTGGAGAGAAAAGCTTTTTCCTCCTAGCGTAGTTTACCTAGGTCAGTATTACCTAGCACACTGCACTCATACGGTAGGGTGGCTGCAGGTTAAATTTGTGAATACAATTAATCAACGAACATAATAGTTATTACCCAAAGGCTCTAAGAGCCGCCCACATTTGCAATTTGCACCATCTTGTAAACAATTACATGAGAAGCGGTAAAATAAAGAAAAGACTAAGGTCAACAAAAAGGCTCATAATTCAATAATCAAATACCTCGCGAGACTGGGAGTGCTGGAGGCGGGCATTTATATTCAAGAAGTGCTAAGCCATTGTTTGAAACATGTCTGGGCGCGGTAAAGGTGGAAAGGGTCTTGGGAAAGGAGGCGCTAAGCGCCATCGCAAAGTTCTCCGTGACAATATCCAGGGCATTACTAAGCCAGCGATTCGTCGTTTGGCTCGCCGTGGAGGAGTCAAGCGTATATCCGTTCTCATTTACGAAGAGACTCGTGGAGTCCTGAAGGTGTTTTTGGAGAATGTGATCCGCGATGCCGTCACCTACACCGAACACGCCAAAAGAAAGACCGTCACCGCTATGGATGTAGTTTATGCGCTGAAGCGTCAGGGTCGCACTCTGTATGGCTTCGGTGGTTAAACGTTTATGTCTCTGAAATACTTTCTGGAACGACCCAAAGGCTCTTTTCAGAGCCACCCACATTTGCAATGAAAAGTACAATTTCCTAGTCTGTGTCCCTGCTAATGGCCACAATGGAACTCTCCAACCCCCGTATCCTATTTTGTAGATTAGGTAACGCGTAAGTCGGTTGTTTTATTGGTTTTTTAGAATTTCTTTTAACAATTTAAAATCTTTTTTCTTTTTTAAAACACACTCAATAACACAAAACAAATCATTTAAGCAAACACTTAAACCAAAAGGAACAAAGACATCAAAATGAATGAATAACAAATTTTAAGAAAAAGTGATTCAAAAATGGTCACAAAAAACACAGAATATCCAACAAAAATCAATATGTAATTCAAAGAAAACAAAAGTGGATTAAAAGACCAAGCAATAAGGAAAAAGGAAAGTCCATTTCGCTCAGGTTTTGCTGTCCTGAGAGACTTCTGTGTCCCTTGGGGGGGGGAGGGGGGGGGGTGGACTATATGATAAGTTATTTCCAATGGTCCACCCCCCACTTCTCTCTCGCCAGGTTCTTGTTGCCGTGCATGTCCACCAGAATGCCGTCCTGGAGGAGGTTTTGGATCCTCCTCCGGAGAGTGACCAGGTCTACGGATGTTTTCTGGTAGACCTTGATGTTCCTCGTCTCCCACAGGACCTGCTTCACGATGTTAATGATCCTCCACTGACGCTGGAGCACGGTGGTCTTGCATCCCCCCGGCGGACCGTACAGGATGCCCTCAGCCATCAGGGAGGACCTCAGCAGGAACCTGCTCAGGGAGACAGAGGAACAAACAAGGCCCCAGACCCGCCTGGCCACGGAGCACTCCCAGAACAGGTGGTGGATGTGTTCTGAGTCAGTGCATCCGTGGGGGCAGCGTTCAGTCAGGGCTAAGTGCCGGCGGTACATAAAAGTTCGTGTGGGGAGACACCTATGGGCTGTCATCCAGGCAATGTCTTTTTGTTTGTTGGTAAGACACTTGTGTGTCACATTTGCCCAGATGACTTGCGGGTCCAGGTCTGGCCCCCCCTTCGGGAGCGTTACTATTTGGCCAGATCTTAAATGAGCCATGATCATTTTGTAGCTCCACGAGGTTAGGTCACCCCTGGGCAGACCCGTCCTGTAGGCAAAGTCCTTCAGGGCTCGATAGACATAGGAGGGGTCCCAGCTATAAGGTATGGTGAGGTCCAGCACACCCAAGCCCATTGCTCTGAGGAAGGGGGTGGCATAGTACCTGGCAAAGGTACCAGAGGCCTTACCCACCTTCCCTGCGTTCTGGACAAGGGTGGCCAGACCCTGCACCATGATGATGTTAACAATGTCTGGGACCCCCCGCCCCCCATTCCGCTCCTCTTTGAGGAGGGTGACGCGTTTAAGCTTTTCCATGGTGCTCCCCCAGACAAAGCGGAAAGCCATCCGGGTGATTAGCTTCCCGGTGGCTTTGTCTGGGGGAAACACCCTCCCCACATAGAGCAGAATGGGTAGGACAATTGCCTTCAAGACGAGGATCTTACCCGCCATGGTCAAGGGCCGTGCACTCCAGCTCCTGATTTTATTTTGGACGTGGCGGAGGGCTCCCTCCCAGCTGGTTCTCCCTCCTCCGTCAGCCTGGAAGGTCACCCCCAGGACCTTGATGGTATTCCTACGCACAGGGAAGGAAACGGTCAGCTCCTCACTCCAATGTGGAGACAGAAACAGTTCACTCTTGTCCCGGTTGACCAGGGCGCCAGTGGCCACACAGAAGTCGTCCAACACCTTGGTGGCACAAGCGATAGAACAACTGTCTGTGGCGACGATGGCAATGTCGTCCATGTACGCCATCACCTTTAGCCGTTCCCCCCCCCGCTCCAGGGAGTGGATAGCCCACCACCCCTGGATTGGCCCTGATGGCCTGGAGGAACGGTTCCAAGTAGATTCATTTATGGACCTCCCCTGCACGCTGCAGGTCTGGTCCGGTCCGATCACCGATGTTATCAGGCCTTGGAACCTCCCCATCAGCGCCTTCGCCATGATTTTGTAATCGACTGAGAGGAGGTTGATCGGCCGCCAGTTGCGGAGGTCCTTCAGGTCCCCCTTCTTTGGGACAAGAGCTACTGAGCTCTGTCTCAGTGAGGCGCCTAACCGCCCCTCCCTGTACGCAGCCCTGAACACTTCCGCCACGTCCTCCTTCAGGAGATCCCAGTGAGCCTGGTAAAACTCAGTTGGGATTCCGTCAGGGCCCGGAGCTTTGTGTGTATTCAGGGAGTGCACGGCCCTGATGAGCTCCTCAGCGCTCAACTCCGCCTCCATCTGCTCATCTCCCAGGCGTCTGTCCAGGCAGCCCAGGAAGGTGTCCATGAGAGCCCCGTCTGAGGGCCTCTCGCTGTAAAGGCCCTCGTAGAACTCCCTGGCCACCTCCCAGACCTCCGCCTCTTCAGACACCACCACACCTCTGCTGTTAAAGAGAGACAAGATGTTATTCGTCTTGGTCCGTGCCCTGCGGAAGAAGAACCGCGTGCACTTCTCATCCTCCTGGAGGCCCTGGAGTTTGGAGCGGAAGGTCTGTTTCTTCCGCTCTTCCCGGTAGAGGGTGGTGAGGCTCTGCCGAGCTTGTGCGATTTCTCTGCTAACATCCAGGCCTCGGGACTGGAGGAGGCTTAGTCTTTGGAGGGCAGCATTGTGGCGTTCAAAAACTGCCCTCCCTTCCTTCGCCTTCCTCCGCCCGACTGCCCGGAAGTAGCCCCGCACTCGCTCCTTCACCATCTCCCACCACTCCACCGGGGAGTCAAAGAGATGTTTCAGACTCACCCACTCCAGGTATCTTCTCGAGAAGGAGAGACGCACCTGGGGGTCTTGGAGATGGCTGATATTCATCCGACAGAGCCCCTTACCCACGGTTATAGGTTTCTCCCAGACCAGGGACACGGTTACCATGTGGTGGTCTGAGAAGTGCACCGCCTTGGTGGAATAGCTGTGCACCCTCAGGCCTGGGGAGAGCAGAAACATGTCAATTCTGGATGAGGAGGAGCCAGAGGAACTCACAAAAGTGTGTTGGGGAGGAGAGGCACCGCTGTTACACTGCACAATGCCCGGCGTCGCAGAGGGAGAAATCCTCGATGAGGGACCGCAGCAGAGTGCCGGATCGATTCGGCCTTGGTTTGCTGCAGTCCTCATCTCTTAAAGCGCAGTTGAAATCTCCCCCTACGACGACGGGCATTGTGCAGTGTAACAGCGGTGGTAGTTTAGTGAATAGGGAGACCCTCTCGGCCACGCTGGTGGGGCCGTACACGTTGATGACCCTGAGTGGGGAACCCCCGACCTCGAGATCGGTGACGAGGATTCGCCCACTCTCCACAATGCTGTGTGCTGTTATTTTAGCATAGGGATTTTTCATCAACGTGCCGACCCCATCAGCTCTGGCGATGTTAGAGCCAGACCAGAGAGAGTCTCCCATTCTCCATTCCCCCCCCCAGAACGCCATCCAACTCCCGAAATGGAATCCCACATTCCTGGAGCAGGACGACGTCTGAGGGGATCTGTGACAGAATGGAGAAAACAGTGGTGCGTTTATCGGGGTGTCTGATGCTACAGGTGTTGAGTGTGGTGAGTGTAAAGTTGTGTGCCATGACGTTTATTGTTTTTGTGTATCTGGTGATCCAGTATAGCTGTTAGCCATATTCTGACAAATTTGATTAATTGTATTGAAGATTGTATCCGGGTTATTGTGGCGCCTACTCACCCCCTGACCATGTTCTCCCATGGGTCTCCCCTCCTGACTGCCTGGGAGGTTCCGTCCTGGAGAGGTGGGGGTAGTTGTTTTTGCCCCAGGCCTCCCCCCAGGGCCTAGGAGGGCCTGGGAGGAGGGGGATGTTGTCACCTCCCTTTGAGAGTCCGGACCGGGGGCTGGCTGGTCCCTGATGGAGTGGGGGTGAAGTGTGCTAATGTTCTGCAAGTTTTCCTTATGATGTACAGATTTTGGTGGATGGGTGGCAGGTTTGGGAAGGGGATTGGGCCTGGCGAAAGATTTGGGACTGTGTACCGGTTTTTTGTTTGATTATACTGTTTGTCTTTTGGCATTGATCGGTTGGCATGTTATTGCTGGGTTTGGAGGCTGGCTGGGTGTATTTTGCGCTTTAGCTGTTGTAGGTGATCGAATTCTTTTTCCCTTTCTTTTCGGTTTTTGCCACGGGGTGATGGAGTTTGTGTCCGAGTCTGCTGATGAGGAGTCTGACCCCTCCACCAGAATGGGGGTGTCAGAGTCAGGCTCCTCTTTGACTGTGGTGACAGTGGGTTGGGTAACAGGGGGTGCTGTTGAGGTGGGGGTTGCCGGTGTTGTGCTGCAGGGAAGGGTTAGTGGTGTTTGTGTTGTGGGGGTTAGGCTGTCAGGCTGGGGCAAAGGGGGAGTGAGTGCTCTAATGCGTGGTGTGGGGATAGGGTGGGGTGGGGGAGGGGGGGCAGTCATTGACGGTGGTGGGGGCGCGGCCCCAGATTACAGGGCCTCGGGTCACGGCACGCCCTGGTCTCGTGCTCGCCGCCACACGACTTGCACTTGACCACTGTGCAGGCTGCGGCCAAGTGACCTAACTCGCCGCAGTTCCTGCACAGCTTGGGCATGCCGTAATAAAACACCACGCCCCGGTGTCTCCCCAGCGTGATGGTACTGGGGATGTGACATACCCCCCCCACTGCAGAGGGGTCAGGCTTGAGCTGGACCAGCCATTTCCTGGCCCCGGTCCAGACTCCATCCTCATCCAGGACCCTCCTGGCTTCAGATTTTACTTGCCCGTACCTGCCCAACCACGTACTCACATCGTGGTCCTGTACAGTTTCATTAAAAAACTGCACAGTGACCACTTTGCTTTCCGTGTCGGACAGGGGCTCAACTTGAAAGTTGTTGAGGGGAGACCTGTCCTTCCCCTCTCTATAGAGGTTCCAGAACCTCTCCAGGACATTAGCATTCTTGAGGCTAACTTCAAAAATATCAGCATTCCCTGGAACCTTCACCAGGCAGTTCAGGTCGCCTGGCACGAAGCCCATGGCTCGCTGGAGCACTGCCCGGCTAAACTCCAGGCGGGTCATACCTGTCACTCTCCTCTGGCTGTTGGCTGTTGGGGCAGCAGCATTGGTTCCCCCCCTAGTGGACGCTGGCTCGGTGGCGCCCTCCACAGCTGCGCCATTCGCCCCGTGCTCCACCAGGGGGCCTACCCTGTCGCTGCTGCCCCCCTCTCCGCTGTTCAGGAGGGTTAGCCGGACGGCATTGTGGCGCCGTACACCTGGCTGAGCCGCCGTCGCCATTCCTGCTGGGGGTCCAGCTGTGGGCAGAGAAACGAGAAATGCCTGAGGTTGATGGCCTGTCCCAGGGGGACCGAACATGCAAGGGGAGCCGATGGTTCAGCTCCACTGCCGCTAGTGAACCTCCCTTCCGGTGGGGGGCGCCAAGCGTTGGTCCGGTACACAGCGAGCAGGTCCGGATCCAAAGGGCGCCGCCGTCTTCTGGGGGGAGGTCCACGGATCCCCCTTTCTGCCTGCTCCGCACGCCTCGTCCTCCGGAGGGGTTCCGCTGGATCTGCTGCAGGGCCTGAAAAACCAGAGGCAGAGAGAGCAACCGGCGAAGGCCCAGCAAGGCTGGTACAGGCCCGGAGAGCAGCCCTTCCGGGCGTTCTCTCCGGGCAGCTCTTGTACTCGCCTCTGGCTTCCGGCAGGAAAGCGTTCTGCAGCAGTGGAGCTCGTCCTCCGGATGGCGGGAGTCTTCTGGCAGGGTGGCCTCCAGGCGAGTCTCTGCCTCCGCTGGCTGGCTCTCGAGGATCCTCGTCGCCGCCTCAGTCCAGGAAAGGATGGTGGAGTCCTGGGCTTCCTGGCTGGCTCTCTGGATCCTCGAGGCTCCTCCTTGTCCGGCTCCCTCTGGTGGCAGGTTCTGGCAACGGCAGCTCCCTCCGCAGTTCCTGGATCAGCTCCCTCGCTCCCTTCTCTCCAGCCACCTGTTTGGTTCCTCCCAACAGGCCCTGGGGTACCTGGAGGTCAGAGAGGGCCGCGGTCAAGCCACTGGTACTCTCTCCTCGCTCCAGGTACAGCTGTTCCGGGGGTGATCCGTGAACTGCGAGTCCGCACCAGCCGCGGTCAAGCCACGTACTGGGAACGGAACTCGCAGTCCGTCAGGTTAGGAGGAAAAAACCAGGTGGAAAAATGAGAGGGGCGAAGGAGCCAAGAAAGGGAGGAAAAAAGGAGAGAGAGAAGGGACACAAGCTCTGAGAAGCCTCTCGAGAACAGCCGAAAACCCCTTGTCTACCACTAGCAAGCCAGTGGTAGGCAACAGGTTAATTCGTGCTGAAGAGAAACCCAAGCGAAACGCGTAAGTCGGGGTATAAAGTGTCGGCATATATCACCCTGCTTGCAAAATGTTTAATGTCAGCATTGTTTTAGGCAAATGTTTGTTCAAAATGGTAATAGCAGTGAAAGACTTCGTAGGAGTACATGGGGCTGCATAAAGTCCATTATGATTTTATTAAAATTGAATAAGTAGACGAATTTAAAACGCACAATGTAGTGGGGGGTTGTTCTTTTGTTCCAAAGGAAGACAGAGTTTTAGTTCTTTTTTTCCCGGACCCGCCATATTCAACCAATTGATTTAAAATAGTATCGTCAGAAAATAGCATCCAATGATAATCGGTCTGACATCACCGGTAAAAAAAAGAGCATATATCTTTGCATGCCTCCCAGCGCAAACACTTGAATTACGTGAATTGGGGTTTCTTCATTTTAATGTGCGAAATGCCTGAGCAAGTAAAGTCCGCGCCCTAGAAGGGCTCAAAGAAAGCCGTGACTAAAACCGCTGGGAAAGGAGGAAAGAAACGCAGAAAGTCCAGGAAGGAGAGCTACGCTATCTACGTTTACAAGGTGTTGAAACAAGTGCATCCTGACACTGGTATCTCTTCCAAAGCCATGGGTATCATGAATTTGTTTGTCAACGACATTTTTGAGCGCATTGCTGGTGAGTCTTCCCGTCTGGCTCACTACAACAAGCTGGCTCACTACCATCAGCTCGAGGGACATCCAGACTCCAGTGCGTCTTCTGCTGCCCGGAGAGTTGGCCAAACACGCAGTGTCTGAGGGTACTAAAGCCGTCACAAAGTACACCAGCTCCAAATAAATTCGTAAAATTATGCTTTACTCAAAGGTTCTTTTAAGAGCCTCCCACGCTTTCATCAGAGGCAAAAGTCCATCATTGATATTTGAGGAAGCGGCTGTATTGGAACAGCCTGTGGAGTTGTATGCATGTCACAATGGTCTTAACGGACTTGTATAGCTTGTTTCGTGCTTTTATGAGAAATGGTTGGCATCTATATAGCGCCTTTATCCAAAGCGCTGTACAATTAATGCTTCTCATTCACATATTCATACACACACTCAAAGGCCAACGGCGATTGGCTGCCATGCAAGGCGCCGACCAGCTCGTCAGGAGCATTTAGGGGTTAGGTGTCTTGCTCAGGGACACTTCGACATTTTTATTATTCCATTAATATCTTAAAAACCCAACTGAATTCAACATTAACATGGGCGATGGTTCATTCGGCTAATCATGATTAACCCTTGTTCTCAGTTCAATTTTCACACTGGTCAGATTGACACGGGAAATTATTCGTATTTTAAAGCCCTACAGAAATAAAAATGTAAAAATGTATAACAGATAGTCTATTTTTCTCATTCCCAGACAATACAGATAAAATATATGGTTAATGCTTTCTAATTAATTCTGATAGATCACTTTACCAATTATTGAGCCATTTGCTTTTGTGAAAAATAAATCCACAATAATCAAGACATGGGTGGCATGATCATGTTTATCTTGATAATCCAATTAATGCTTAATTGGAGTTGGATATGAATTCCATAAAATTTTAACAATTTTTGCTTATGAATATGGCGTAAAAGTCATGGCTTCTTTTCAGCTATTATGGGGCATGAAAAAATTGCATTCAAACGCTGCAGGTAAATGCATAAAACTGCCTGTCAATCTGTGCGGTGAGCTCCGTCGAAAAAAATGTATTCTATTTGATTGGACGAAATATCATTAACGCTGCAGCCAATAGGTTAACAGAGCGTTGCTATAAGAAAGACGCTCGTGCATTTCAAACCTTATTCTCTAGTTTGACTAGACGTTGAAAATGAGCGGTAGAGGAAAGACTGGTGGAAAAGCCAGAGCAAAGGCTAAAACTCGCTCGTCGAGGGCTGGACTCCAGTTCCCGGTTTGTCGCGTTCACCGATTGTTGCGTAAAGGCAATTAAGCCCAGCGTGTTGGTGCCGGTGCTCCAGTTTATCTGGCCGCTGTGCTTGAATATCTGACCGCTGAGATCCTGGAGTTGGCTGGTAACGCTGCCCGAGATAACAAGAAAACCCGCATCATTCCTAGACATCTGCAGCTGGCAGTACGTAATGACGAAGAGTTGAACAAGCTCCTTGGAGGCGTCACCATCGCTCAGGGTGGAGTCCTGCCCAACATCCAAGCCGTGTTGCTCCCAAAGAAGACCGAAAAGGCCGTGAAGGCGAAGTAATTCATGCATCACTCCCACAACAACCATTCAAAGGCTCTTTTCAGAGCCACCACATTCTTAGACCAAGCGCAAAAAACTGCCATTTGAACCTATTGTGAACTTAGTTGCAGTCTTTAGTTTTATTTTTTCTTGCTTCTCTTAGTTTCTCACGAGTTTCACATTGTTTTGTGAATTCCTAAAGAAAAGCGCTTTCCCAGAGCGTTCTTCCGAGTCCTAAAGTTGGGAAGTATTAAGCATTACGAATGCGTGCTATCGCGATGTACAAATGTACTTTACTGTGGTAAATCATTCCTTTGTTCGCGGTGAACTACGCGAACGTTAGCATTCCGTTTGCTATGGTGACAGTAACGCAAATAGCCACACATTACAACCGTGGTATGCAGAAGAGCATCTCTGAACGCAACGCATCATAACTAACTGGAAAGGCTACATCAGTAGAAGTCTATTGGGTATTTATTACTTATTTAAAGTGCTCACTGAGTGTATATGTTGGTCTGTCTCTGTTCTCCTGAATCCTCTGAATAGGTGGAAGGACTTCTTGTGAGCTCATTGACAATAAATGGTTAAATGGTATTTGAGACTGCAAGATCATTTCCTTCATCTTCATCCACCAATTTACACCATAAATCGAACCTATTGAAGAGAAAGAGGAGACTTTACCTCCACAGTCACTGGTTGACCAGTTAGACGAGCTCTATACTCAACATGGTTTGACCAGTTAAAGCTATGTTTTGAAGCAGCTGGTATTTCAAGGTGTCATAGCTGGATTATACACCAGTGATGTCAATGACTTGGACTGCTACTGCCCTTAGTATCAACTGAGCATCATTTGAATGCCACAGTATACCTTTTGCTGACCTTTATGACCACAGTCTACCCTTTTTTCAGAATGGATTCTTCCAGGAGGATTATGTCACAAATCATGAATCATCTCAAGCTGGTTCCACAGTGATGTCATGTTTACTCCAATTGCCTCCACAGTCCCCAGATCTAAGTCCATTAGAGAACCTTTGGAATGAGGTGGAACAGGAAGTTGGCAACATGAATGCAATAGGAACTGCATGATGCCATCGAATCAGCATAGACCAAAATCCAAAAATGAATGTTTTCAGCACTTTGTTGGATCCATGTTTTGAATAATTTGCGCTGTTCTGGAGGCAAATGGGTTCCCTTCCAATATTAGATACATGTACCTAATAAAGTGAAAAATAAAGAATCATGTTAGTCCACACTTTTCTTTGCTCATTGGTATCACACCTTAGTCTGCAACGGCCACAATCATCTATAAGTGTCAGCAGGCAGGATTGAGAATAGGGGCGTAGACATTTTTGTATCTACACAAATTGCAACATTTGCAAAAGCTGCAACATTCTGCATAAAATGGAAAAAAAGAAGAAAAAGTACTATACTGCAGATGTTACTATGTCTTGTTGAGGAGAGTTGTCATGTTTAAAAGTCAAACACTTCTAGATGATCAAGATGTTGTACCGATGAATTAAAACCACCTGCTCAAATCTGTTTTTTTTATGATTAAAAATGATTTAAGCTGTATGAACTTGTATAGAAACACTTCATATTGAATTTCATGATATGGGTCAACCTATTCCATACAGTGAGCACTCACTGTGAAAAAAAACTTCCTGTTATCTGTACGGAATTTGTCATTTACCAAAGTCCATTTGTGGTCTCTCATTCTGCTAACCGAACTAACCCTGAAAAATTGCCTCCAATTCACTTTGTTAATCCATTTATTGAATTAAAAAGTCTCAATAATATCCCCCCGAAGTCTCCATTTACCTAGAGATTAAGCATCATAAATTAATCCTCATAACTCTTATCTTTTATACATGGAATCAATCTGGTTGCCTGAACATTTTCCAGTGCCTATATCTTTCTTGTAGTGCGGTCCCCTGGACTGCACACAGTACTTCAAGTGTGGTCTGACAAGAGTAAAATGAACCACATCAGCGACATGTCATGCCACTTATATAGCCTACCATGACGTTTGCAGGTTTAACTTGAACTTGTACTTGCCGTTTATTGTTTTTTGTTTCTTTTGTTAGCCTGACCAAATAAATCGGCTCGGTCTTTGAAGATTTGTTCCTTCCAAAGAAGGCCACGCCATGCCCCAAACGTGTTTTATGGAATTTATATTCAACTCGAATCAGCATTACCGGAATGAAACATCACCCATTTTAATGTTGAATCTGTCACAGCGGGGAGGACAGAGAAACCAGAAGCAGACACAGGGGTGTGGAAAATGGCAAGTTTACTAACAGGTGATGGGGCAGACAGAGTGTAGTCACAAAACAGGCCATGGTCAAAAACCGGGGGGTCAGTCCAACAAGGCAGAGGTACAGATATCCACAACAACCAAAGAAGAGTCCAGGGAAGCAGGCAGGGGTCAAAACAGGAAATCCAGATAAACAAGGGCAAGGATTCAGGAACAAGGGCTCGGGAACAAGGAGGCTAGAACTGGGGGAAGAAATAAAGGGCGCGGGCCTCAAAAAACAGGACAAGACGAACTAGCAGGGGGCAACTGAAAAGGACAGGTATAAATACACAGGGGAATAAGACAAACTTATCAGGGTGGGGTTTGAGCGGAGGACCAAGTGCGACTGAATAAAACCCCTCCTAGATCCCAGGGGCGGAGTACAGGGATAAGTGGGACAAAAAATGAGAATAACTCCCGTAACAGGGGGGAGAAACAAAAACAAATCCGAAGGCGATTCTTAATAGGGAAACAGAAAAGGAGCCCAAAATGGCTGAAGAAAATAAAACGACCCTTAGAAAACAGGGCGAGTGTACCGACCAGTAACTGTGCTGAATAACGAGCACAGAGAGTGCCCAATCAGGGGCAATGAAATAAAAATACAACCTAGCCAAAAACAGCGTAGGCTAAACAAAAACCATGAGGCGCAGCTCAGGAATAAACACAAACCAAAATACATTTACCGGGGACAACGTCCCTCTACTGCTGGCTCACACGAGCCCAAAATAAAAAACGAAAATAAACCCTTAGGGAAGGCGTCGGTAAAACCACACCAAACGCCTTCCTACCTCTTAGAATAAATGTTTGTAAGTTTGGTTAAGTGAACACACACCTGCACAGTACCTGACTCAAACCTCGAGTCTACCGTGTGCATTTACCGGCTTGGTGTTAGCGCGAACAGTAACACAAAAGCACTGAGGCTCATACAAAATGGCCTTAAATACTCTGCTGGGGGGTCATTCCCCTAATGCAAATGAGGAACAGGTGATAACAATGATCCTAGGCCCTCTAGCGGTCACCACGGGAATAACCTCCCACCATGACAAAACTAGGTTGGGCATGGGAGTGAGGGTGGTCTAACAAATAAACATCAGGTGAGACACATGAAAGGCCAATAGCACAATAACGAGGGGGAAACGAAAACACGGACTGGATTCACAAAGACACACATGTAATACAAACGGCTCCGGATTAGGGAGTAGACAATTGCACGGAATCAGGAGATGTAGAGATACGGAGAGACAGGTGCAAATACTTCACTGAAACTAAGCAACTAATCAGTGATAGAATAGGGAGGCGGAGTTACAGAACAGAATTGAAACTGGAGATGCGTTAGTAAGTTAGTTAAGTGATTTAAATTACAAATACCCAAAACTAGTGAATGTTAGTTTGTTAGTTTGACAAACATATTAGTGTGTTACAGTTTTTTACAATCGTTTTCACACTTGTCTCAATACCATGTCCACTTTTTTAAAACTCTTCACACACTGCACTTTTGAAACACACACCTGAGCACATCAGTTAACCTTTGGTGCAAAATGCACTTCAACCACCAAAACACTTAATATTTCACCCAAAAGTGACTCTTGCTGCCATAACTATAGCACATGCTTTCTCCCATAAGACTACTTCAATGTACAATGAACTACAAAACACAAACAACTTGGAGCATTGCTAAATACATATATTATGTGTTCCCCTTTCCTCTATTTTTGCATCCACAAATTGTAACCCTGTTCAGGAATAGGGTTCCATCAGTTAGCAGGGCCTGTAAAGCCTTCAGTATCTCTTTGTAGTGTGGTGGCCCGACCTGCGATCGGTACACCACTGGGGTCGAACAGCCAGTGCGCCGGCGCCAAGCGCTGGGGAAAATAATTCATGGTGAATATTTTCCCCTGACATGTCTAGAAGCGGCACCTTGGAGAGAGGCCGGGAGGAGGATCAGCACCGAGGACAGCAGCCCCGAGGCGAGACGCGTGCGGAATGGGACGGGAAATTACTAACCTCCTCTAACTAAACATGCACAGCTGCGCCGAGTTCGCAGAAGGGAGCGGCAGCGTTTAAAAGGAGAAAAGAAACGCCAAGCGGGGCTCATGACGGGGAGGGTTACCTGGAGCTGGAGTGAGTAAAAACCCTACTAGGGAAGCCCGAGCAAAACCAGCAACAGGAGAAACGCCAAGAGCCTGGATGTACCACGAGAGCCCAGTGGCACGGAACGAAAGTCCGCGAACGAAACCTTCAACAGCAAAGACGCACGTGAGGAAATCACCACCGCCCTAACCCCGCTAATCTCTCCCTCTCTGCACCCAGAACGATGCCTCCCGGGCGGACGACTAGGCGAACTGAATTCCCGCGTCCCTAATTTTGTGGCCGATGACTTTTTTCCGGTCTTTTTTTTTCCGTTTTGAGTTTTTGATTTTTCCTTTTTGATTTTGATTTGTGGGACAAGGAAAAACCCCTGGCTGGGCTAAATAGCTGGGCAGTGCCCTGAAGGCACGTGTAAAACTAATAAAAGCACTGTTTTGCACCAATTTTACTCTCTCTCTCTCTCTCTCTCTCAACAAGCAGCTCGCCACATATGGTGGAGAATGCGGGCACGGTGAACCGAGCTACCCCGAGAGAGAACCGGGCCGAAAGAAAGGTCAGACCCACTGACCATGGAGGAAGTGATGAACGCCCTACTGCGCTCCCAAGGCGCCCTGCAGAAGGCTGTGGCAGAACTGTGCCAGAAGGCGGGTACAGCCACATCCCCCAGAGCTCCCGAGGATGTGCTGCTGAAGCAGACGCCGGATGACGAGGTTGAGGCGTATCTGGAGACATTTGAACGGACAGCACATCTGGAAAAATGGCGCCGCGATGCCTGGGGCTCTATCCTGGCGCCGTTTCTCAGCGGAGAGGCCCAGAAAGCCTACCGAGGCCTTCCCCCTCCTGAGGCTCATGACTACCCCACCCTGAAGGCTACCATTTTAGACCAGTATGGCTACAGCCTACCAGCCCGGGCCCAGAGATTCCATCAGTGGGGATATGACCCCGCCCTCCCGGTGTGGGCCCAGGTGATGGACCTGGGGCGGCTGACGAAGAGCTGGCTGGTAGAGGGCGACGGACCACCCTTCCTCGACCGGGTGGCGCTGGACCGCTGTGTCTGGGCCCTGACCCCAGAGATTAAAAAGCATGTGGCCCAGCAGGGGCCCCGGACCATTGACAGCCTGATCAGGCTCCTGGAGAACCACCAGGTGGCGCAGGAGATGATCCGGATGACCAAACCGGACAGCCCAAGAAGACCGCCAGCGGTGGTCCGACCTGAACCTCGGACCAGACCCCAGTGGAAAGAGAACGACCGGGGGGAGGCTGCCCGAAAGAGGGAGATGAGGCGGTGCTTCGCCTGCGGCCGGGAGGGCCATCTGAGCCGGGACTGCCCCGGCAGGGAGGAATCCATGGCCACCGCCCCAGAGAGTGGCCGACCCTGCCATTACCTCACCACGTGCTGGGCTCACCAGGGCACGGCCACCCCGAGACTACCCATCCGGATCAGGGGCCACGACGCTGAGGCCCTGTTGGACTCGGGGAGCGTCATCACGCTGGTGAGGCCCGCCCTAGCGGGAGAGAGGCGAGGCGAAACAATCGCTGTCACCTGCATCCATGGTGACGTGCGCCACTACCCCACCACCGAGGTGACCATAACCACCCCTAGGGGGCAGTTCACAGGGAAGGTGGGGGTGGTAGAAAATTTGCCAGTGGGGGTGTTGTTGGGGAGAGACTGCCCGCTGTTCCGTACCTACTGGGATGAGGGGCCGACAGCAGAGAGACCAACCACCACCACCCGAACCCACCGTAGGGGCCACCGGGAGCCCCACCCGGTCTGGGTAGCCCCGTCCGGGGAGAGTGACGCGGAGGAGACCCCAACCCCAGGGACGAGAAGACCGACATCACGACCCCCCACAGGAACCACAGACACCGCCCCGGAGGGCCCGACCCCACCACCCCCCCTGGTGGCCGAGCCCAGCAGCACGGGAGAATTTTCCGAATTCCGACCAGAGGCAGAAAGGGCCCCAACGGATTTCGGCGCCGCCCAGCTGCAAGACCCCAACCTTGCACAGGCCTGGAAAACCACCGCCTATGTCGAGGGTGTCCCACAAGAGGGGGTGAGTAGGCCGGCGTTACCCTATTTTCAAATCCAGAACGGGTTCCTATATCGGGTTTGTAGGGTGAACGAAGAGAAGGTGGAACAACTGCTGGTGCCCCAGACCCACACCGCCAAGGTCCTGTATCTGGCCCACACTCACCTGCTGGGGGCGCACCTGGGGCGGGAGAAGACCCAGGAGAGGATCCTGTCCCGGTTCTACTGGCCGGGGGTCAAGAGGGCCGTGGAGGACTATTGCCGGCAGTGTGCGACGTGCCAACTACACAGCCCGAAGATGACGTATCGAAACGCCCTAATACCCCTCCCCATCATAGATGTGCCATTTCGCAGGATAGCCATGGACATCGTGGGACCCCTACCCAAGTCCAGCCGGGGCCACCGCTACATCCTGGTGATCCTGGATTACGCCACCCGCTACCCTGAGGCTGTGCCATTGCGGGCCGCGACAGGGAAAAGTGTCGCGAGGGAGCTTTTCCTGTTGTTCAGCCGGGTGGGGATAGCGGAGGAGGTTCTAACCGACCAGGGGTCCTGCTTTATGTCTGGGGTGATGAAGGAGATGTGTCGACTGCTCCAGATTAAGCAGCTACGGACCTTGGTCTACCACCCTCAGACCGACAGGTTGGTGGAGCGGTTCAACAAAACCTTGAAGGCGATGATGAGAAAGATGATCGACACAGACGGTAAGGACTGGGATCACTTACAGCTATATTTGCTGTTTGCTATCCGTGAGGTCCCCCAGGCATCTACCGGCTACGCCCCCTTCAAACTACTCTACGGGAGGCGACCCCGGGGCCTGTTGGACCTGGCGAAGGAGGCCTGGGAACAGCAGCCATCCAGACAGCGCTCCCTGGTGGAGCATGTGGTCGAGATGGACCACCGGATGGCAAGAATCTGGCCGATGGTCCGGGAGCACATGACCCAGGCCCAGGCGGAGCAAGCCCGGCTGTATAACAGGAATGCCCAGGTGCGTGAGTTCCGACCCGGAGACAAAGTGATGGTCCTGATCCCCACCAATGAGTGTAAGTTCCTGGCCAAATGGCATGGGCCCTATGAGGTGATGGCCAAGGTAGGGCCAGTGAACTACACCATAAGACAGGTAGGGAGGAGACACACCCTCCAAAAATACCATAGAAATTTGTTGAAAAGATGGCATGAGCCGGTGCACAATACGGCTCCATCCTGTCTGATAGTAGGGGGCGCCACCGGAACTCCAGAGGTGGCCATGGGAGACCTACTAACCGACCAACAGCGACAAGACCTCCGGGAGATGGTGAGTCAACACCCGGACGTGTTTTCCCCCCTCCCGGGCCGGACAACCCTGGTCCACCACGACATCGTCACCGAGGCCGGGAAGAAGGTACGGCTGCGACCCTACCGGATCCCGGAGGCTAGAAGGCAGGCCATCCGGGGGGAGGTGACAAGGATGCTGGACTTGGGGGTGATTGAAGAGTCACAAAGTGCCTGGTCCAGCCCGGTCGTGCTAGTGCCAAAACCAGATGGCAGCTGACGTTTTTGTAATGACTTTAGACAACTGAACGAAATCTCCCAGTATGATGCCTACCCCATGCCCCGGGTAGATGAACTGATTGAACGGCTGGGACCGGCCCGATACATCAGCACTCTAGACCTTACCCGAGGGTACTGGCAGGTACCCCTCACCCTGCGGGCGAGGGAGAAGACAGCCTTCGCCACCCCCGATGGTCTGTTCCAATACCGAGTGCTACCGTTTGGAGTCCATGGAGCCCCCGCCACCTTCAAACGCCTTATGGACAAGATCCTACGACCACACAGGGAGTATGCCGCCGCCTACCTGGATGACATTGTGATCCACAGCGCTGACTGGGAGAGCCACCTGAGGAGGCTGGAGGCCGTGCTGAGGGCCCTCCAGGAGGCCGGGCTAACTGCTAATCCCGCTAAATGCCGCCTGGGTCTGGAGGAGGCTGACTACTTGGGCCACACGGTGGGACGAGGATGTGTTCGACCCCAGAGCCGGAAGGTGGACGGAATCGCTCACTGGCCACGACCCACCACCAAGAGGCAAGTCCGGGCATTCCTGGGATTAGTGGGCTATTACAGGCAGTTCATCCGGGACTTTGCCACGAGAGCAGCCCCACTACACGAACTGACCAAAAAGGACCGAGGCCATACCGTGAAGTGGTCTGAGGAGGCGGACCAAGCCTTCCTGGACCTGAGAGCGGCCCTGGGCCAGGAACCCGTTTTAACCACCCCTAACTTTACCCAGAAATTTGTTTTACAGACGGACGCCTCGGAGACAGGACTGGGAGCCGTCCTATCACAGATACAGGATACAACGGAGCACCCCATAACCTACATCAGCCGGAAACTGTTAAAGCACGAGAGCAACTACAGCACCGTGGAGAAGGAGTGCCTGGCCATCAGATGGGCTGTGGGCAAGCTCAAGTATTACCTCCTGGGCCGAGAGTTTGTTCTCGTCACTGACCATGCACCCCTAACCTGGATGTATCGGTGCAAGGACACGAATGCCAGAGTGACCCGGTGGTTCCTGGAGTTGCAAAGCTTCAAGTTCAAGGTGGAACACAGAGCCGGGAAACTCCAGGGAAATGCGGACGCCCTGTCCAGAATGAATGAGGGCCTGTTTTGTAACGCTCCCGCCGAGGGCTGGGAGCTGAGGGGGAGGAAATGTGGTGGCCCGACCTGCGATCGGTACACCACTGGGGTCGAACAGCCAGTGCGCCGGCGCCAAGCGCTGGGGAAAATAATTCACGGTGAATATTTTCCCCTGACATGTCTAGAAGCGGCACCTTGGAGAGAGGCCGGGAGGAGGATCAGCACCGAGGACAGCAGCCCCGAGGCGAGACGTGTGCGGAATGGGATGGGAAATTACTAACCTCCTCTAACTAAACAGCTGCGCCGAGTTCGCAGAAGGGAGCGGCAGCGTTTAAAAGGAGAAAAGAAACGCCAAGCGGGGCTCATGACGGGGAGGGTTACCTGGAGCCGGAGTGAGTAAAAACCCTACTAGGGAAGCCCGAGCAAAACCAGCAACAGGAGAAACGCCAAGAGCCTGGATGTACCACGAGAGCCCAGTGGCACGGAACGAAAGTCCGCGAACGAAACCTTCAACAGCAAAGACGCACGTGAGGAAATCACCACCGCCCTAACCCCGCTAATCTCTCCCTCTCTGCACCCAGAACGATGCCTCCCGGGCGGACGACTAGGCGAACTGAATTCCCGCGTCCCTAATTTTGTGGCCGATGACTTTTTTTCCGGTCTTTTTTTCCGTTTTGAGTTTTTGATTTTTCCTTTTTGATTTTGATTTGTGGGACAAGGAAAAACCCCAGGCTGGGCTAAATAGCTGGGCAGTGCCCTGAAGGCACGTGTAAAACTAATAAAGGCACTGCTCGCCACAGTAGCTATACCTTTTCTCACCACCAGGAGTCAGGAAGGGGGTGTGCTAGAGACAGGAAGGGGAGGTGCTAAGGAGAACAAAGGGAGAAATGTTTGGTGGTGTGAGGGAAAATTGTTGTGGGGCTAAAGGCCCGGACACACCAAACCGATGGTCGGCGTCTTTCCGGTGTGTCCCGCACGCCGACACTCCGTCGGCGTGTTTTGGAGGGCTCCGACGCCGATTCAACATCTTGACTGTCAGGTTTTTTAGCCTTTAACCTGGGGGAGTGATTCTGTCTGCCATTGCCTTGAACTGCATAAATGTATACAGCTACTTTTTGTTTTGCATGACCACGTTCCCTCTCCTTCTCATTGTTATTAATATCATTAATGGTTTTAGTCTCAGGACTAAATATAAAATATTTATAAAATATTTCAAGCCAAGTAGCTAAAGAAACTTTTGATCTGTTAGTTTGCCTCTCACAATAGATGTCATGACTGAGTGTGGTAAATTTACAGTAAACTGTAAATGAATTAATGTTTTACTATATTGGAATCCAGTGACGTGCGGTGAGGTCGGTGACTGGGTAGGGATATTCTTAAACGAAATTCTCAAAGATATTAGGCCTAGTTAGACTTTTTAAATTAGGGGCGCAAGAGGTAGTCTACAAATGCGTTTTCATATGACAACCATCCATTCAAAGTGTCATTCAAAGCACTGCGCAGTTTACACACTACATCCCAATTAAGAATCACACAAAGCTTTCCAAAAATCCACCAACACAATGTAGTGGGCGGGACCGAGGAGGTCTACCACGACGGGGCTCATTCTAGATAGGCCGTGGCAGAAACGACTAGTTGGGGTCCTGCGTGGTGTTCAGGAAGAGCTGTGTATCCATGTGCTGAGGCATCCAAGCCCAGGTACGCTTGCTTCTAAAGCGGCTATTTTAAACTTAGGAATCTTTATCTGATAAAGTAAACCTAAAACTGATCAGTTGTGGTGGCCACTCACCCGCAGGACATTTAAATCTAGATAATTCACGGCGATCTCGCCCATGTTTGGATTATCAGTATTCTCTCCCTGTTTGTAGAGTCCATTACCCAGGCACCCAAGAAGGTGAAGACGTATGCGGATATGCCACCAGTTTGTGACGCAAAGAAGAGTTTTATGGAGTTTTACGCAAGCGAGTCTCCGTCTCGCCTTTGCATAACAATAGCTCCGTTTGTTTGTATTTTTAGATAGCCACGGCTGGCACAAGCGGGCGAGCGAGGCCAGTCGCGGTTTGTTTCTATCTTGATTCTTGTTTCTTTTCTCTTTTGTTCCTTTCATTAATTTGTCTTTTACCCTGGTTACATCATGCTGTTTAACTGTAAAACCACTTCTCCGTGATAAGCCTGACGAGTTAATAGTTGCCAACCTAGTTAAGACCCATTTATGCTCTACGTTAAATACGCATACGGATCCGGACGGAGTGTTCTGTCCGTACTCTGCGTTCATTACGTGCGTACTTGTGCACGTTTTTTCAAAGCTTACGGATACGGAGGAAACGGAGCAGAGAGACACGAAGACGACTTTGAAAAAATGGTAATAATATGGGAAATAATTATGTTGCGATGTATTTAATGCCGTCTCCGCTTTTGCCTATTTTAAGGTACATTATTGACTGGTGTTAAATAAAGCGGTCTGCTGGCCCGTTGGCTCTCCTTCCTGCCTCGTCTGTCTCTGTCGCCCGAGGACCCGGAAGTAGCGAGCCTGGCTGCTACAGTCTGTTACATTACGAAAATAGTTCACTGAAATGTGTTTCTGAAAACATTTGAAGCGAGAAATAAGCCATACAGTTGCTGAATCTGTCTTCATTTTAGATCGACAACAGTTCGTTTAAAAGTAGCCGGCTCCTACCCAGACGTTGTCTCTCTCCCTTGAGAAGAGCAAGCACGGAAAACAGTATAGCCTGCTATTGCTAGCTGAGCCACAAAGCCACTCTCTTCTTTCATACCACTCCTGATGGAAGGAGCTCACAATTTTCTGTCCCTTGCGTTGATGAAGTTCGGGAAGTGCTGGTGTTGGTCTGCCTTTTTAAATTAAATCCAACTTACTAAAATGTGGTTTTATTGGTTTTTACATTTCTTTACATTTTAAAATTCTTTTTCTTTTTTTAAAACACACTAATTAACACAAAATAATCATTTAATCAAGGACTTAAACTAATGAAACAAAGACATCAAAAGAATGAAAACAAACTTAAAGAAAGAGTGATTACAAAATACTCCAAAAAGACCTTACTTACTAAAGTTGTGAAATTGTTGCATCGACATGTTTCTGACTGTTGTAGGTTCTAAGCACCTTGTGGTTTCGCGCCGTTATGGCTGGAAGCCTCGCGCAGATGACACATATGATATGACACAGGTGACACGTCATCCAGGGTAGGCTTGCCTGGCTACTGTAAAACACGCAAACCAGGCAATACGCATGCACGGATTCTGAAGTCTCCTGAATGAATGAATCCTCAGCAGGGTCGGCAGAAGAGCTCTTGCCTACCCTGCCATTGAAAGTAATGAGAGGCGGGGACGCGCGTGTTCCACTGAGATTAACGAGAGGCGGGGACGCGCGTCTTCCACTACAATGAAACGGAGTGCTGCAGCATATCCTGTACAGCATAGGGCCTCACGACATATTTTAACGCCGTTTTAGACATTTTGGGAATTTTGAGCAAAAAGAACAGGACCAATAAAACACATGAAATATTAGAAAAACTGTTTACATTTACATGTAAAACATTTATTTTTATTTTTGTTTTGTTAATAATTTTGATTGGATTATCACAGGGTAGGCACTGCCTACCCTGCCTACCCTGACCGCACGTCCATGTTGGAATCCCAGAATAACAATTTTTACTGTGTAATGTAAAATGATATATGATAAAGAAACAAATCACAAAAGCAACAGTATTCTTCAGAGGGTTTACAGTATTTTGACATTTGTTCTCACAGTGCAATATACTGTCATTCAGAAAAGAAAAATACAATACAATCAATTACTCAAAATACATTACAATCAATAACAAATACATACCAAAAAGCAATATTTTCACTATATACAGTAATTCACACAAATATTGTCTGCCTATCAGTATCAGAAGTCTACTGTTGGCCTGGCCCATCCATCCTGTCCTCTGCATTTGGCCATAAATTTTCATCAACATCACTCCGAATGTTATCTCTTGCTATACACCGAGGAAAACATCTCTTTGTGTGCCTTTTCCAGCCCTGGATGTGTTCCACTGTTATGCTCATATACCCAGCAGCCATTGCATCTAGAAGTGACATCTGTTCATGTGGGTGATGGTCCTAAACCTTCACATATACCTTCAAAAACTTCATATTGGTATCTGAGTTCCTTGACACCCTCAAAGTTCCTGTCAAAGGGGCAGTGTACAACTGTTTCATCCTGATCTGATGTTTCTGTAGCACTCTTGAAATGGTTGTTGTGCTTACACTGTCAATGTTTGGAAATATGATGTCTGCGATTATGTTGTTGTATATTTCTCTTAGCCTGATGCTGTTGTTGACAATGACTATCCCAACTATTGTATCCTCCTGTTGAGGCGTAAACATTCTTCCCCTTCCCCCTGTGTGACTGTGTGAGGTAACTGCTGGGTCTTGTAGTAAGTCAAAGACAAATGTGAACTGATACATCTGCTTTTTCTGGAGACTTCTCAAATCACAGTACTGCTGTAATATACACATCAATTGAACTCCTTCAGTCAGAATGCTCACTATTGAAGCCACTGTGGATCAAGGCAAGTTTGGTTGAACCCTCAACCTGCTTCCCTCAGGGACAGACCATGATTTACCACATGATCAATGACTGTGGCTCTGATTTCATCAGACACAACTGTTCTTGTTCTTCCGCGACACCTTCTTCCTCTGCCTCTGGCTGCATCCATTTTCCCCACCAAGGCTAAAGAATGCAAATGCCAATCCAAAGGTGGCCCCTTTTGTATATGTGGTAACGGGGCACAAACAACAAACACCTGGGTAGGTTGTTCACTGAAATGACAGCCAGGTGTTTCAACAGTACATACAGCAGTAATATTGGAAAAATCTCTTCAGTGACAACTACATCTATATTTATCCTATATACATGCACATTTCAATGCAAGTATGATCACTTTTGTATAGATGGTAACAAGGCTGCAAACAAAAAAATTGAATAAACTGAATAAACTTTCGGCTCAAATCAGAATGCTCTGTCTTACGTTTTTCAAGCATATAGTTTCATTTTTCTGCCAAAATGCAGCATATTTCCTTCCACAATGATCAGAATTTTATTGGGTTTTGAACTGAAAGTTAACTGTTAACTGAACAGAGTATCTAGATGTCTGCAAAATTTGCTGTATTTGTACAAACTTTTGCTGGTAGTGAACACTGACTGATAGAGGTATTCATGAATTTTGGAAGAAGTGGTGATTGAATGCCTTTAGTATGAAAGCAATGCAAAAATATCCACAGTTTAGTTCACATAGTCTAATGATATGGTGAATGTGTTAAGTGAAAAAGTGGACATGGTATTGAAACAAGTGTGAAAACGATTGTAAAAAAACTGTAGTATAATTAGTACTGTACAATTTATCTGTTAGTTGGGATTAGTATATTAGTGCTATGTACAAACATGAAATGGAGAGAAAGCAGGAAGTAAGGAATGCAAGATTGGAAGGAATGTTGAACCCCAGAACTACCGTAAACACCCGAATAGTGGGGCACGCAGACAGGGGAGTGACTGGGCCAGTAAACATTCAGACTCAGACATCACAGGGGAAGACGTGAATATGAAAAATAATAAATTACTCAGTGGAATCGCCACCTTAACGTGGTGGACTGCAATGACAAAAGCCTGCTTTCAATCAACAGTTGTCCTTAACTTTTAAAGTGAACTGAAGTATGACATAATTTCTTCACAGATCAGTTTGGTGAGCCAATTGAAGTGATTGCTGATCTCCATGGCTTTCAGGAAAACTAGGAAAACATGTTGCTTTTAATAATCAGCAAGAGTTAAAGACTAACTTTGATTCAATCCCAGGCCCAGTCAAAGCAAATGGTTTATGAACGTGCATTCTATTTGAAACTGTTTCAGCACTAAATGATGGAACTTGAAAAAATACTTTCTATAGCCTTGGTTTAAGGGTAATTGCTTGGAAAGACATCCAATATTTCCAACTGTTGCTCAAACTAGCTTTTAATGTAAGTTCATGATTTTTTTGATTGCTTCCATTTATACTGTGTAATATCCTTATTTCCCCCAAAGGCATTACATAACTTAATATATTATGAATATTATGAATGAAAGGGCAGGATGCACCCACTCGATAAAACGATGTTCAGCAACTGCATGGGCATGACTCGAACAAGATCACACTTTATACCTGGAAGAGCAGACCCATTGACATAGCCGCATATTATTGAGAAAATAAGTTTGGTATTGACAATGGTTTCAGGTTGATATGCTGCAGCTTGGATGAAAACTCAGCACATATATGCGCTGTGCTTTACTGTGAAAGATTGACGTCCTGCTTTAAAGCATCACTTGGGTATGTAACGGGTCTTTAAACGTTTCTGTTTACACACGGAGCTTCTGTTATTCATGAACAAAAAAAGAAATGAGGACATGACATGTTTGCTCATTTTGAGAGTATAATCGAGTGCGATAAGCACGTTTAACTAGTACTTATCCGTGGCAAGTGGCGATGTTTTGGGGAGGATGGAGAAAATACGGCAATATTGCTGAGGACACCGTAGTTAATTTGTTGACAGAAGGCCTTTAGTTGACATTCTTCGGTGTTTTTTTGCTTGTAAAATAACTGCACATCGTGTTATTGTATCACTATCGGAGAAGAGAAAACACAAGTGAACCGAGTTTTCAGGAGCTGAGAGACGCTGTACCGGGCTGGTTGAGTCTACACGGCCCTCATGTAGCATTTAATTCCATCCCCCTGTCGAACGCCCAGCAGAAACGGAACGTTATCATTGACCGTAAGTGTGAAAGCAGAGAATCCGAAAAATGACTGAAGAGGCTCCAGCTCCCGCCGCAGCCGTCCCGGCGAAGGCTCCCAAGAAGAAAGCTGCAAGCAAGCCCAAGAAAGCGGGGCCCAGCGTTGGAGAATTGATCGTGAAGGCAGTTGCTGCTTCCAAGGAGAGGAGCGGAGTGTCCCTGGCTGCCTTGAAGAAATCTCTGGCCGCCAGCGGCTACGACGTGGAGAAGAACAATTCGCGGGTAAAGGTAGCTGTTAAGCACTTGGTGACGAAGGAGATCTTGCTTCAGGTTAAGGGGACCGGTGCCTCTGGCTCCTTTAAGCTTAATAAGAAGCAGGCGCTTGAAAAGAAGCCTGCCAAGAAAGCGGTCCCTAAGGTTAAGAAGGCCGTTGCGGCCAAAAAGGCGGTAGCAAAGAAGCCTGTGGCGAAAAAGTCGCCGAAGAAGGCCGCTAAACCTAAGGTGAAGAAGAGCCCAAAGAAGGCCAAGAAGACGACAGCGGCTAAGAAGCCAGCAGTGGCTAAGAAGCCTGCAAAGAGTCCGAAGAAAAGTAAGAAGCCAGCAACTGCAGCAAAGAAGGTAACCAAGAGTCCTAAGAAAATCAAGGCAGCCAAGACAAAAGTTGCGAAAACCAAGAGCGTTAAAACAAAGAAAACCGCTCCCAAGAAGAAGTGAATTTGTATCCTGCATCCTCATTTCACAATTGTAAAAGGCTCTTTTAAGAGCCACCCAAACTTTCTTGGACGTGCAAGTTATTTCCATTTTTATTCCTGGTTCTAGTTTAAAACCCTCGATGACAAGGATCATGCTTTTATATGGGCCTAAAGATTTAAGATGGCACACTTAACTGTAACAGACCGTAATATTTCCTCATTTCTTTTAAGCTATTTATTTTATAAGGCACTACTCCAGCGAGTTGAATATGTAACCTATACTGACATCATATGTTCAAATACGCTTACTGGTCTCTATATTCAATGATTCGTAATAAATTATTGTTATTGATGAATGAATATTCAGATTCAAAGTTACCACGTATCTTCTTTTCGTGTATTTAAACTTCAAGCCTGTAAAATTAAATTTTATATTTATTAGGAAGTACTGGGGAGGTTTATATTGAATTCAGTTATGTGCTGCAAAGTAAGAGGAAAAACATTTATTTCTATTTGATTGGACTAAATCTCATTAACGCTGCAGCCAATAGGTGAACAGAGCGTTGCTATAAGAACGACGCTCGTGCATAGCAAGCCTTATTCTTTAGTTTGACTAGACGTTGAAAATGAGCGGTAGAGGGAAGACTGGTGGAAAAGCGAGAGCAAAGGCTAAAACTCGCTCATCGAGGGCTGGGCTCCAGTTCCCGGTTGGTCGCGTTCACCGACTGTTGCGTAAAGGCAACTATGCCGAGCGTGTTGGTGCCGGTGCTCCAGTTTATCTGGCCGCAGTGCTTGAATATCTGACCGCTGAGATCCTGGAGTTGGCTGGTAACGCTGCCCGAGATAACAAGAAAACCCGCATCATTCCCAGACATCTACAGCTGGCAGTACGGAACGACGAAGAGTTGAATAAGCTCCTTGGAGGCGTCACTATCGCTCAGGGTGGAGTACTGCCCAACATCCAAGCTGTGCTGCTCCCCAAGAAGACCGAAAAGACCGTGAAGGCGAAGTAATTCATGCATTGCTCCCACGGAGAACATTCACCCAAAGGCTCTTTTCAGAGCCACAACACAACCGTCAAAGAACGAAAAGCTGCTATTTGGACGAATTCAATTTGGCTATAGTTTGTATTGCGCTTTTTGTATTTGTTTTTGCCGCGCTGTAAGCTAGTGCAATAATGATTTACAATCACAATATAGTCTCATGTCTCACTTTTATCTTGTAAATAAATTCCGTGACAATAGTCTGCCCTTCGACCTTCCGTTAACGGTCTCCAGCAATTATTTTAAATATGGTGCACTCAAAACCATGCTTTAGACATGCGATCGATTGATGTTATCATTGATCTACATTTAATACACCAGACATATGTCGGATATGTGTCTCTGTGTCATTACATCACATTTATACACGCATTATAACAGTTCTATACATTTTGTGTTGCGGACGTTTAAGGAATTTACATTATCAATCTGTCCCCCATCCCGCACTATTTCTGGTCGCTTTCCTCACGCATGAAAGACGTATTTGTATTTATTATTATTATTATTATTATTATTTATTTATTTATTTACTTTTTACTTATTTACTGACTTCAAGACGGTAAAAGAGAAGTTTCCATTTTTGTCGACAGAGGAAGTTGAAGAAACGATCCAATGGGGAATGAAGGCGGGGTCAGGGCCAATGAGGATCTGTAAAAGCCTATCCAATCACATCCGGGATGGTATGCTTTAAAGGCGCATGCCGGGATCAGAATGGGATTCCGAAAATCAGTACTCGATTAAGAAGCAATGGCAAGAACCAAGCAGACCGCACGTAAGTCTACCGGTGGCAAAGCGCCCAGGAAGCAGCTCGCCACTAAGGCTGCACGTAAGAGCGCGCCGGCCACAGGCGGCGTGAAGAAACCTCATCGTTACAGGCCTGGTACTGTAGCATTGCGAGAAATCCGCCGCTATCAGAAATCTACTGAACTTTTGATTCGTAAACTGCCCTTCCAGCGCCTTGTGCGTGAGATCGCTCAGGATTTTAAGACCGATCTCCGCTTCCAAAGCTCCGCTGTAATGGCTCTGCAGGAGGCCAGTGAGGCTTATCTGGTTGGTCTGTTCGAGGACACTAACCTGTGCGCCATTCACGCCAAGCGAGTGACGATCATGCCCAAGGATATCCAGCTGGCCCGCCGCATTCGCGGAGAGCGCGCTTAAGATGGTTTGAACACATAATCCAAAGGCTCTTTTAAGAGCCACCTCAGTACTCGTTAGAGCGGCAAATGTTTCCATGTTCTTTTGCCGTGTGTTTGTGTTTGTTCAGGTGGTCATGGTACGTTATGGAATCATTTGAACAGGATCCGGAATTATTTCTCTGGTGAAACCGTTGCTTACTGTAGCCAACTTCGTCTTATGGTACCGTATCCAACGTTGGTGATTTTGATTCGATCATGTTTTCGTACTTCCATATAGATGGCATTTATCGTATGCCATTAATAAACTCAATGAATGTACTCGCAGGCCATTCACTTCCCTGGATGCATGACAATCTCGTCATTTCAGCTTCTTTACTTATTTTACTGTTTACATAAGCGTCAGCTAAGTAAAACATTGTACAGGAAGACAACAAGGCCAAAAACCAAGAGCGTTTATTAAGGTCAGACTGGAGAGACATTCAGTTTATTTCAATTACATTTTATTTGATGGCACCATAAAGATAATTTATTGAAATAAATAAAAACATCCCAATGTGAAGAAATCTGGAAAAGGAATCCAGGTAGACTGGGAGTCCATCTTCCACTGATTGGTCTGGTGTTACGGTAACGATTGAATAAGTGGTAACAGAAATGTAATGAGGGATTAATCAGCAAATAATAAAATATGTTGGGCAGTTTACAGTCTGAGGTTAAACAAGCTGGTAAAATGATCCAATGGCGATGGAGCAGTCTGTGAACTCAGGGTGGAGAAAGGGGCAGGAGGCATAAGAAAGATTTGAATTGTGTGCCAAAAATTCAAACTTCAAAAAAACTGTTGCCCGCCTTTCATTTTAACATTGCAGTATTTATTACAGTGAACATAGATGTATAATTTATCATTTTGCATATTGACTGATTAATCAAGAAAGGCAGGTTCATCTGACAAAAGGCTTCAGAGGGCCCATCCAGTCAGTACAGTCACAGGCTGAAAATATATGTGCATGTATATGTATATATATGTGTGAATATAGGCTATGTTCACCACTTGTATTTAAATGTTTTTATGTAGTAAATGTTGAATAGTTCTTTCTTTGTTTTGTTGGACATCGTAGTCCTAAACAGGAAAATAATGTTTCTTTATTCAGCGCCACGTCCTCTGACAATATGAAAAAAACTAATCCATTTCATTTGCTGTGAAGCTGTAGGACCGCTTCTTTGGTGGAGCGTTTTGCTTGTTGATGCGCTTTTATTAAAAACATAATCAGAGAAAATAGTGAATTACTCCAGTAATGTGATGGTGCTTCTGGCAAATTAATCCTGATGGCAAAGTCATTGACAACGCCTTGACAACGATATGAAAATAATGTAAATAAAACTTGACATGCCAAAGAAGGCGTACTACCAGGTGGCGTAGTGGGACAAGGTGTGATAGGCTACCACAATCTGAGGTGCCGTGTTCTTGCACCTATTTGGCGAAAATGATATATATGGTTGGATAAGTTATTAATATAATTAAAAACTTACCAAGTTCCCACCAGTCGTGATAAATACAATATTTGTAAGTATTCCTGCAGTGTTTTATTCATAAAGAACACACTCAGACACTGACGACACTGATGCAAGGTGTCTTGCTCCAGGACACTTCGACACAGCCCAGACGGGGGATCGAACCGGAAACCCTCCGACTGCTCTTACTGCCTGAGCCATGTCGCCCCATATAAATGAATCCAGGTGATTTTTATTTTGCTCCAAAACCAAGAAATTCTGCTTTTCATAGGAAACGTGAGTGGCTCTTAAAAGAGCCTTCGGTTTTATTTGTTGCATCACAGGTTACTTGGAGCTGGTGTACTTTGTGACGGCCTTAGTGCCCTCAGACACTGCGTGTTTGGCCAACTCGCCTGGCAGCAGAAGGCGCACTGCAGTCTGGATCTCCCTCGAGCTGATGGTAGAACGCTTGTTGTAGTGAGCCAAACGTGAAGACTCACCAGCAATACGTTCAAAAATGTCGTTGACAAATGAATTCATGATGCCCATGGCCTTAGATGAAATGTCAGTGTCAGCATGCACTTGTTTCAACACCTTGTAAACGTAGATAGCGTAGCTCTCCTTCATGGACTTTCTGCGTTTCTTTCATCCTTTCGCAGTAGTCTTGGAGACGGCTTTTTTTTTAGCCCTTTTTTGGCGCGGATTTTACTTGCTCAGGCATTTCACATGGTAATGTAATGATCCTGTCCCGTAATTCAAGCGTTTGCCCAACGATCTATGCAAATCTGCATGCGCTTTTTACCGATGACGTCAGACCACTTCTTATTGGAAACTGTTTGTCCACGACAAACCATGTACAAAATGTATTGGTTGAATATGGCGGGTTATACAAAACGAACGGCCTTCTTCCTTTTGAACAAAGGATTTGCACTTTTTAAAATCCGCTTGCCATTAATTCTTACACTTAAAAATGTGTATGAATTCTTCATGTAGATTACTTTGCGGTTACCTACATTCTAATCAAGGTACATTACACTCTCCCTTTGAGCAATACTTTGCTTTAAACGATGTTCACATAAAAACGTGAACATTTTTGCATCATGCCTGTGCCGCCCAAACAATCGGCAACACATATATGAATCCCAGCAGGGGTTTTTCTAAAAATGTTTGTTTGGTTCATGTTAGCACCACGCATTTAAATCTCACGAGGTACATTGGCTAGAAGTGTCTCTTGGTGGATTTCATTGCTGCAGTCAAACGGATACTTATACCACAATTGCTTGTATTTTTTAAAGAGCGTTATCAATCGTTATGCAATTACGATCCATTTTCAATCCAAACATCTTAAATCATATCAACATCATTGCACATACTACGTTATTTGAATACAATGCATTTTATTTACACATTCAAACGATGATGTTCACCATATCCACGAAGCCCTGCGTAAGTTTAATGCGCATCTTATAATATGCTTGTAGCTGTATCAAAATCAAAATCAGACTGCACTAATGAACAAGCTGGTTCCTTCAACGCTCTCGAAAATGTATGCTAAGAGTGTATCGATATATATGTATGCACAACATATAATCAATATATCATATGTAAGCTGTTTTTATTCAATTGAATGAACCTAGAACCTTTTTATAACCGAGCTTATGAAAACGCAAGAAACCACAGTGTACACTGTCGAAAAGAGAGCAAAGACTGCAAGATTAAATAATTACGTTTAGTCACTTAGAAGAAAGTAGTGATTAGATGTGTAGTAATATATATTCCATGATTTATTTGATGATTAATGTATATCTTCTATTATGTCACTGCTGTTCAGTTTATACTTTCTATGACTTACTTTTATTTTCACTGATGTCTATCATATAATTTCTATAAGTTCTATGATTTGACTGATGCTCAGTACATCTGTATACTCTTTATGACTTATTACTGATGAATATTGTTGTTAGAAATGCATAAGTGACCCACATGTAATCCAAAGTTAAGTAAAATGATTAATATGAGGTGGAAAGCACCAAAAATGATCTATAGGTCGTAGAAAGTTCTGGAAAACACTATAGAGTGAATAGCACCGTGTTTCTTATATGTTTTTCATGTTAATGATTTAAGTTTATTAGAAGACACAGCCTATAGCACAAGATGTATGTAAAACGATCCTTCTTTGTTTTGGGAATCAAGGGGGAAATTCGCCACAATGTTTTCAGGACTGAAAAGTAAATATCTGCAACATAGCTAAGTCATATGATGGTTTTTAAGAAAGCTATTGGTTGTACTGATAAGGATTGTGCATAAAAAGAGAGTTTTGTCTGTTATTCAAGGTTGGAAATCTGAGGATTTGAACTGGCTATTGTGCACGTGTGCTACAATAGTCAAATTTTCTGCAGATTTTGCTGTCGTGGGATCTTTTCACTTCCTGGACTTGTTTTACAACTGATTGGAGATTGGACCTTGAGAGCTACGGTTTCCTAGCAACGACATGGCCTACTAGTTTTTTCCATAACATTTGTTATTGTATTTATGCATCGCCATACACCAACGTAGACTACATTACTTCTACCCTGCCTTTGCCGCCCATAATTAAGAACGCCCAACCAAGGAGCACTACTTGATTCCACATAAGATCAGACTTGCTTGGGGACCTCCTGCATGTGTATATGACCAGCGCACCAAGTAGCGCAAAAATAATACAAAGCAGTTACCGTGCTGCCTTTACAATAGCTACCGATAGGATTCCAACAAAACCCAACATATTACAGAATAGAGGAAATTCTGCTTTTCATAGAAAACGTGGGTGGCTCTGAAAAGAGCCTTTCGTTTGATTTGCTGCATCACAGGTTACTTGGAGCTGGTGTACTTTGTGACGGCCTTAGTGCCCTCAGACACTGCGTGTTTGGCCAGCTCTCCTGGCAGCAGAAGGCGCACTGCAGTCTGGATCTCCCTTGAAGTAATGGTAGAACGCTTATTGTAGTGAGCCAAGCGGGAAGACTCACCAGCAATACGCTCAAATATGTCGTTCACAAAGGAGTTCATGATCCCCATGGCTTTAGATGAAATGCCGGTATCAGGGTGCACTTGCTTCAAGACCTTGTACACGTAGATAGCATAGCTCTCCTTCCTGGACTTCCTACGCTTCTTCCCTCCTTTCGCAGCGGTCTTGGAGACGGCTTTCTTTGAACCCTTCTTGGGCGCAGACTTCACGGTCTCAGGCATCTTTCCACAGACGAAAAAACGAATAGTCCCGATAAAAACCGTTCGTCTGCATTATAAAAGCTGTGTATGCTAATATTCAGGCCCTTCTTGCGAGCGACATAAGACTGGTCCTCATTGGTGGCCGCTCGTAGACCACATTTTGCAGTTGACTCTATTGGCTGATCCTTAAAGGCCGTCCTCCTTCGGAACAAAGGAACTGTCTTCTTTATAACCCCGCGCCTGCGATTTCCTTACATTTATTACATTGGATGAATTCGAAATATTTTTTCAGCTATCTGCGTTCTAAGTAAAGTATATTACATTATCACTTCGAGCAATACGTTGCTTAAAACAATGGTCACAATGTTAATTTTTGCAACTTATCTCTGCCGCCCAAATATAAATGTCAATCATAAAGCTAAACAAACGTGAAGGGTATGTTTAATATACAACATGCATCTTTGTATTTAACATATTTTGCATCTGCTTGATTTTGTACAGCCTTGCGGATTATGTCGAAGACAAAAGTGCGATTATTTCATCCACTTCCATTGAAGGCACCTTGGTGTAGCTCAGCTACTTCCCTAATACGCACAGCGAGATTAAGGCCTTGTAGCAGATAAGGATACCGGGACAAGCACCTTCAGATTCAAAAGAAAATGTTATCATTAAAGTCCAACTTAAAGGACTATTTAATGGGCATTTCGTCTTTAATCTACGGGTAACGCACCGGTCTTTGGGCGAGCCTGGCTAGAAACGAGAACGTATTGGTAGCCTACACGCTACGGTATTTTAACAAAGACTATCGGTAAGAGAATCTCTATATAGCGGATTGCCTTTTCCAGAAATCTGTGCATATGGTAGTAAAGCCTACTACATTTTAAAGACCTATATAGACGTTATGAATCAATAAACGGACACAAAAGACGCAAGGAAACGCTACTTTTCATAGAAAATGTGGGTGGCTCTGAAAAGAGCCTTTGGGTTGTTCCAGAACGGAGTTGCCGGTCAAGGTTTTACCCACCGAAACCGTACAGAGTGCGACCCTGACGTTTCAGAGCATAAACTACATCCATAGCGGTGACGGTCTTTCTCTTGGCGTGCTCAGTGTAGGTGACGGCATCGCGGATCACGTTCTCCAAAAACACCTTTAGAACTCCACGAGTCTCTTCGTAGATGAGACCAGATATACGCTTTACGCCTCCACGGCGAGCTAAACGACGAATCGCTGGCTTAGTAATGCCCTGGATGTTATCACGGAGAACTTTGCGATGACGCTTAGCGCCTCCTTTCCCCAGACCTTTTCCACCTTTGCCGCGCCCAGACATCCTTCCAAACAATAGCACAGAAAGTACGATACCAACGAATAAATGTGCACAAAGACGACCTGATTGAAGGCAGGATCAGCGAAGAGGCGGTTCTACATAAAGCCCGCCTCCAGCAGGCCAAGCCTTCCGAGTATTGGGGGGATTTAACTTAATACCAAATAAGCCGCTTGAATAAAAAATAGGATAAAATAAAATAAAAAATCTTTTAATCAACAGGACCCAAAATGGACTTATTTCTTCACTGTTTTTCGGACTTTTAATCCACCTTTGTTTCTTTGTATTTGATATTGATTTTGCTAAAAATGTAATTGTAATGTTTAGTTGTTCTTATTTTGTAATAATTTGTTCCAACTCTTTTTCTTAAAGTTTGTTTTCATTCTTTTGATGTCTTGTTCATTAGTTTAAGTGTCTGTTTAAATCATTATTTTGACTTATTGAGTGTTTTAAATTGTAAAGAATTGTAAAAAAACAAACAAACAATAAAACCACAACAGGACCCATAACGTATGCTTCACAGTTTCTTAAAATTATGCTGCCTTCCATTTACTGTCGGAGGTAGGAGTTTCCCAGTTGAAATTTCCACCTTCCCTCCAAGCGTTCCAGGTGCACGACGCCACAAAAAAATGTCCGATCCTGAAGTGTTGTTGTTGATTGGCAAGTGTATAAGCACATGAACTTTCCGCATTCTGCACTGACACAACAGCAAAAAATATACCACTCTCAATCTGGAAAAAATGATATATTTTCGAATGGTTTTACGTGTTTTTCTTTATTTTTTATTTATTTAGTTCCCCGATTTGCGTTGGCTGATAAGTAATTTTCTGTATCCTTTCATTTTAGGGTATTTGCGGATGGCCAGGTCGATTGAGCCATCCAGGTTTTGAGGGAGATCGCAAGTAGTAAGTTCCTCCTTAATAGGCTCAGACAGTCCATAAAGAAATACATCATACAGTACTGTGCAAAAGTTTTAGGCAGGTGTGAAAAATGCTGTGAAGTAAGAATGCTTTCAAAAATAGAAATGTTAATTGTTTATTTTTATCAATTCACAAAATGCAAAGTGAGTAAACATAAGAAAAATCTAAATCAAATCAATATTTGGTGTACTGAGAAGTACTGGTGCTGGTGCTGTTTAGAAGGCAAAAGGTGGTCACACCAAATATTGATTTGATTTAGATTTTTCTTCCGTTCATGCACTTCTTCTGTTCATGCATTTTGTTAATTGATAAAAAATATTACTATTAACATTTCTATCTTTGAAAGCATTCTAATTGTACATCATTTTTTCACACCTGCCTAAATTTTTTGCAAAGACAAATGCAAGCTGATATTGTACAACCGCAGAAACCAAAATACAAGATACAAGGGGATACAAAATATTTGTACTTGCTGACTGCAATGGTATCATGTACAATTTTAAGGTGTACACAGGCACAATCTCTCCAGTTGAAGGGAAGCCAGCTACTGGTGCCATTTCAGTATAGTTCTGCAGCTGGCATCCATCATTCCAAGTAACCAGTTTTTCAAACTGTTCTACAATAACTGGTTCTGTAGCATTGACCTGCAAGTTCAATTTGAGAAAATGAAAATCCGCAGCTTGAAATCAAATTGGTTGCCAGGCTGCACCTTGAAGAGAGAGAGACGAAACATGATGATGTGTACCTGAGAGCACTTAAGTGGCATGACAATCATTCAGTGACTCTGTTGAGCACATACAGTATTTTCCATATGATGGATGTCACAATGGTGGAAGCATGGTTGCTCTACAGAAGGGATTCTGAAGGAGCAACAACTTATTTGAAATCCTATTTTGTGCAATAACATATGAGGACCAACACTGGTGGAATAGGTAAACTTTTCTTGTGACTTTGAGATCCCTCAGTTCCAGCAGCCGAACAAACGAAACAAAATCAGAAAAGAAAAGCTAGCTCTCATGTAGAGCCTGCCTTCACAGTCTTGGAAGTCCATACTTTCTGTCACTGGGCAGCTAAACTGTTTATCAGTTTAAACAAACAAATCCAAATCATAATCCCAAATCATAGTAGAGAAGTACAATTTCCACGAAGCGCGTGTAGCTGTTGAAGGCCGTCTGACTGGAGTGTATACGTATCTGATTCTGTTTTACTAAGCGCATCAGTAATAGATATTAAGGAAACCTTGTGAGTTTCTCTAGCTGTGCTAGTTTTGTTAATTTCCGTGTTGTTAGACAGCTATGCAGTGTTTGTTATTAGGTACGGAAAGTTTCACCCAGCTGTCTGCAGTTTCATTCGTTACTGTTATTCTGACTAGGTGATCAGAATCAGTTAGACACACTGACCACTGCAATTGTTTCAATTTAGCAATCTAACATTTATCCTATTTGATAATTAGCAGGTTGTGTCGGCGTGCTCAGAGCGATGCGTCGCTTCCTCCAAGTTCGTATGTGTCAGCTCCCCATTACAGTCTGCTCTCTCCCCATTACAGTCTGCTCTATCCCCATTACAGCCCATTACAGTCTGCTCTATCCCCATTACAGTCTGCTCTCTCCCCATTACAGTCTGCTCTATCCCCATTACAGTCTGCTCTCTCCCCATTACAGTCTGCTCCCTCCCCTACAGAAGGCACTTCCAGTAACGTGGCCCTCCACGGCGACGGAACCCCACCAGCCTCTGTGATAACTTCACAGCTGCAGGGGGGCTATGGTACTGCCAGTCTGCCATGCGAAAGGCTGACTTCATTACTGGTTATGCCTCCCTCCTGTCCCTGCAGTTCCTTGCCCTCACTGAGACCTCGATCACACCAGATAACACCGCCAGCCCCACTGCCCTCTTATCCTCCTTCTCCTTCTCACACACCCCCCGGCCCTCTGGCCGTGGTGGTGGCACTGGTTTGTTGATCTCGACTTCCTGGAAATTCTCTGTTTCCCCTCATTGACTTATCCCTATCCACCTTTGAATACCACTCTGTCTCAATCACCCACCCTGTTAAACTCTATATTGTTGTCGTTTATCGTCCTTCAGGTCCCCTGCAAAGTTTCCTTGATGAGCTTGACACTCTACTCAGCTTGTTCCCCAAAGATGGCACGCCACTGATCCTCCTTGGAGATTTCAATATACACTTGGAAGCCTCCCAGTCTACTGCCTTCCTACCACTACTCCACTCCTTTGACCTCTCCCCCAACCCACAGGGCTGGAAACCTTCTTCACCTGATTTTTGTGAGGAACTGCTCCTCTTCTAACCCCACTGTTACCCCTCTGCACATGTCTGATCACCACTTAATTTCCTTCTCCATCCCCATTGCTCCCCTGCCTCCCTCCCCTCCTCTTACCCCCTCTGCTACAGTCCACTGTAACCTCTGCTCTCTGTCACCCTCTTCGCTTGCCCCCAGTGTCACTGCTTCTCTCCCTCCTCTTGAATCCTTTTCCAATCTACCCACTGACTCAGCATCTTCCACCCTCCTTTCCTCCCTCTCCCCAGTACTTGACTCTCTCTGTCCTCTTGTCTCTAGGCCTGCTCGATCTCTCCTCCCAGCCCATGGGTTTCCAACATTCTACGTACCTCCAGGGCCAACCTACATGCAGCTGAGTGGAAGTGGGGGAAATCGAAGGACCCATCAAATCAATGGAATGAGCTGCCTCTAACCAACTCTCTTTCTTCTTCTCACAGAATCAGCTGCTGGACCCCCACCAGTCCGGCTTCAGACCTGGCCACTCTACGGAGACCACACTCCTCTCCATTAATGAATGCCTTCAGGCTGCATGACCAGCCTCCCTCACCTCGGTCCTGATCCTTCTTGACCTCTCTGCAGACACGGTCAACCACTCCATCCTCCTATCCTCCCTGGAATCTACAAGGATCTGAGGCACAGCCCTAGCCTGGATTAAACATTAACTGATTTCTCCACTACGGGATACCACAGTGACCTCATCCCCCAGTGCAAGAAGGTGATGGACAACAGGCTGTCCTTCTCCAAGAACATCGCTACGGTGACCCAGGCACCTCCCCCTCGCCGCACCTGAACATATCGCTCACGACTGCTGTCTGTTCTGGCCCCATGGTGGTGGAATGACCTTCCTATGGATATCAGAACAGTCTCTGACCACTTTCAAGTACAGACTGAAAATTCAGCTCTTCAGGCTGCACCTTTCCCTCCCTACCTCACAAAATTTTACATTACATTACAAGGCATTTAGCAGACGCTCTTATTATCCAGAGCGATGTACAATGAAGTGCAGATCAAACACAAGTACAAGTGTGAAGAGGACCTGAGAGGACAGTACAGTTCCGAATCCTAGCGTGACCATACAGCTACAATTGGAACCCTTGAAGAATACATCAACTTCCAAACTAGCATACCACAGTTGGCAGCTAGAATACCCTGACTACAACAATACAATAGCTAATACAAAAAACAACAATATCTATATAACTGTATAAGTGCCATTATCATCTATAGCATATAAGGCTAATCATGGTGGTGAGTTAGGGAGGGAAAGGTGGAGCCTGAAGAGATGAGTCTTGAGTCTGCATGTGAAAGTGGTCAGAGACTCTGCTGTTCTGACATCCACAGGGAGGTCATTCCACTACCGTGGGGCCAGGACAGACAGCAGTCGTGACCGAGAAGTGCAGGTGTGGCGAGGGGGAGGTGCAAGGCATCATGAAGTGGCGGAACGGAGGGGTCTTCCTGGCCTATAGGTCTTGATATAATATATATATATTATATACAGGGGCTGATCCCTTAACTGCCTGGTACGCGAGCACCAAAGTTTTAAATTTGATGCAAGCCATAATAGGCAGCCAGTGGAGGTTGCTGAGCAGGGGGGTGACATGTGAATTTCTAGGAACATTGAATACCAGACGGGCTGCAGCATTCTGGATCAGCTGTAGGGGTCTGACGGCAGATGCTGGAAAGCCAGCCAGCAGAGAATTGCAATAGTCCAGGTGGGACAGGACTTCTAACTGCCAACCATGGTATGCTCGTTGGGAAGTTGATGTATTCTTCAAGGGTTTAAATTTTATCTATATAGTCACACTAGGACTCGGAACCATACTTTTCTCTCGGGTTAAGAGTTGTTATAATGAATAACCATTTACTTTGGCAGTTCTGTTGGCTTTTAGGTAGTAACACAGTTTTTTACCCCGTGTTTGCTGCTACACCTCTGCTGTTATGTATTCATGGGATAAAAATATAACTTTACAGTTTGACTCTTTTTATTCTGCTTATCCATTTCAGAGTCAGGAAGGTGAGCAGCATGGCCTTCCACAGATCTTCTACCCCAGTGTTCTCCAACCCTGGTCCTGGAGAGCGACAGGGTCTGCTGGTTTTCATTGTTGCTCTGTACTTAATTAATCAATTAGGGCAGTTGATTACACAGTTAACTCACCTCACCTGGTAAGCTGGGTCTCAACAGGGTGCTGATTTTCAGGTCAAAACAAAAATCGGATTGGGATCGATTCCTACATAAGTTTCACCACATGCAGTGCCATGTAATTCCAATGGAGGAAAGAAGGGTGATTCTGATGTAGGGTCAGATGCCATGCATTACTAAATATGATGGGTGGTCTTAATTTTTTTTAAAGGTACAACAGGTAAGATCTTTGTGTTAAAACTTTGTTACAAGATCATTGTAAATCCCTTTCTATCATTGAAAAAGGCTCACTGACATCTTGACTCACCCTCTGCCTGTGTTTATTCATGGGTACCATGTGACGTCACTGTGTTTTACCGCCGCCATCTTTGTGTCCGGTCTCAGCTGCGCGCCACAACCAAAACGACCAGAGAAGACGAAGGAAGATCCGCGATAAAGTTGATAAAATATGCCCGGGATATGTTGTGCTGTTGGCTGTGACAACAGTCGTCAGAGAAATCCAGGACTACAATTATATTCGATCCCAAAGGAGTTAGATCGGCGAAATAAATGGTTGGCTTCAATCAGAAGGGACCACTGGCAGCCAACGTCTAACTCCAGATTGTGCAGTCAACACTTTGTCTCCGGTAAGTTTAGCTACGTTTGCCCTCAACTTAGCTAATTATTATTTTTATCTTTTAGCTCCCTTTGCCAGGAAAACGCTTACAAAAAATTTAAACATGGTTAACTTCAGTTGCCATATAATTAACGTTTGCAGTGTCATGTCACTCTCACATTTACAACTAATCTGGACCTACATTATTTACACCGTACCCATGTTACGGTCCTGTGGTTAATGAATCATCCTCACCAAAGTTGTAAAAATACAATTGAATGCTTGTACCTACCTGTCCACGGCCCTATGTGGAAAAAAGTAATGGTTAGATTTATTACACTAATATTTGTTAAAAACGAAACTGTTATTAAACCCAATAGTTGTAAACCTACCCTTACCTCTGCACTTAATTAAATAGACTGTACTTACCTGCAGTATATATGTGAATATGAGAGAAAAAGATGAAAGGGAAATTACCTTGCTCAGGTTGGTCAATATCTTGATAGTATGCACACATTTAATATTCTACCATTTTTGCCACTCTGTCTGCTTAGGAAGAAAAAATGACAACCCCATGAGCCCTGATTATGTACCAAGCCTGTTTGCACACACATCAGCTGGACAGCGACAGAAAAACATCTATGCCAGCAGTAGGTTTGAGCATACCCAGCAGATGAAACGCAAAAGGACTGAGACTTTGGCCCCGAGCAGCGATGACACTGAGCATGAGTCTGTGGCCCCAGCTAGCACCAGCGATGACTCCGAGCATGACAACACTATGGAAGTACGGGCAGAATGCATGAAGGATGAGCACAATTACTCCCAAGCCATTCATAGCCCAGGCATCCTGAGACCATGCTCGAATGCAGCCTGCCAAGCTACAGTTGTGGCATTGACAAATGAGTGTGCACGACTTAGAGCAGAGGTTCATCATCTAAAGGAAAAAGTTGATGAGCTGTCTTTGAATGAAGAGACCTTTAAAGGAAATGATGACATGGTACAGGAACTCACAGGCCTTCCAAGCTATGCTAAATTAATGGTTCTCTTTACTTTCCTGTCAGGATTTCTGAAAGCTAGTCCAAGACTGACACCCTTTCATAGCTTTGTGTTAACCCTGATGAGATTGAAGCTTAATTTACCTTTATATTTTTTTGTATATACTTTTCATATGTCTAAGACAAGTGTTGTCAGAATATTTAATAATACATTAGATGTCATGTATGTTAGACTGTCACCACTTATATTTTGGCCATCAAAAGAACAAATTCAGATCAGTCTGCCCCTGTGTTTCAGGGATAATTTTAGCAACTGCACTTCTATCATTGACTGTTTTGAAATATTCAAAGAGAAGCCAAAGAACTTGAGAGCTCGTGCACAGACGTACTCTCAGTACAAGCATCACAACACTGTAAAATATTTGATTTCAATAACACCACAAGGTGTTATATCCTTTGTGTCAAACGGCTGGGGTGGACGAACAAGCGACAAGCACATCACAGAAAACTGTGGATATCTTGAGAAATTATCACCAGGAGATGTCATTCTTGCAGATAGAGGCTTCACTGTCAAAGATACGGTAGGCCTGTATTGTGCACAGTTGAAAATACCATCATTCACCAAAGGCAAGCAGCAACTGCATCCACTGGAACTAGAGGCAACAAGGGGACTTGCTGCCGTCAGGATCCATGTGGAAAGAGTCATCGGCCTGGTCAGGAACAAATACACCATCCTCCAGACAACTATCCCGCTGTCTCTCTGCCAAGCAGCCGCTCAAGGACAACCGACCTCCCTTGACAAGATGGTAACAGTTTGCTGTGCTCTCTGTAATATTTGCCCATCTGTGGTCCCCACAGAATAGACACAGTAGTTGCTAACTGTAAACAGTTATGAAAATGACAGACAAAATGTGTTTTGGTTTTTAGTTTGTGTTTTATGAACAAGTGAATGTGTCATATTAAGAAATGTACAATAATAATAAATACTGATTAATTGGAAAAAAAGGACAATTTTATTTCTTTAGTTTCTCTAGTTACCAGTGTTACCAGTAGGCTTACCACAGTAACATCCCTCAGGTGTCTTCTCAGAGGTTGCAGTGGCTGAGAGGCGTGGCACAGTAAACCATTTACCCAACAGCTCTGGTAGTATCCCTGTTCTAATGAAGTCAACCACCTTCAAATACGCATCATCAAAAAATGTGCCATCAAACAGGATACGCTGTACAAAAAGTTCTTGAGGTGTCCACACCACAAAATCACAGTACGTTACCTCTGCAACACGCATTTCAGCCTGCACTTGATACATGTAACTGTGATTTAGCTTTAGGCTCATCACATCTTCCTCAGTGACAGTCAGGCAGAACCGTGAGTCTTTGACACATTCACGTAGAGTGCGGTCTTTTGCACTGAAAGGACACTTAATTTCTAACACGCCACGCTCATGGCAAGCACAGGTCACCACACCATCGGGTGATGCACCAATCCATGGCAGCTCTGGGTTAATAAGCAGCCCTGATGCTGCAACGTTGAGGTCTGCATGGAGATCTTGCATCGCCATCAGGTACGACTCTCTGCCAGTGTCCTCGTTTTCTAGACCCCATCTGATGAAAACACAAAGGCCATGTTATTTTGAACATTTTGGAGAACTCCAGACTACATACTGTAATTAGAATGTTAACCAGTTATCAATTGTATTCATTCATGATGAAGTAGTGAACAAAAAGGCATTTTTTTTTCCTGCTTCCTGAACTTTTATATTACCTGGACGCTTCAGTCGAAAACTGAGAGGAGCGAGGATAGCAAACTCTCTTAATCAGAGATGGTGATTTCTCTGTCCTGGCTGCCTCATGGAACGATGATGCAGTAACTCTTCCTGCTCTCTGATCAAACCACACTCTAGACTTTCTCTGTTCCCTGGTGTTCTCTTCAACTAACAAACACTCAAAAAAGAATTTTACCTATCAAAAGAGCTGTAATTCTCACAAATGAAGCAATTCTTAATGAACTCTGTGATGTTTATATATTGGAATTGTGACAATCTTGGCACTTGTTTTAACAAGACATTTGTTTTAACGAGAGCCATTCTCATTTATTACCTGCTCTGGTGTGAGATGCAGCTTCTCAAAGATCTTAGCACCCTCCTCCAGCAGTGCAGGCAAATCCATTTCAAGCCTGGTGCTTGCATACAGAGTGATCAGAGGTGTTGGCAGATCCAACTGTACAGTCTTGGGCATGTATCTGAGGGAATGGCCTTCGATGACTGACAGGATCGCACTTTTCTTGGGCTTTGCCTCTTGGTCTTCGCTTTGGTGGAGCTGTTCACAGAAGAACTTGAACTCATCAGCGGATGGTCTCATGTGCTGCAAATGGTCTTGAGTTTCTTGCTCTTGCTTAGCAAATATGTTAGACAGCTTATCATATTTAACTTTTTTCATGCTAGGCTTTGTCCATGCGCATGGCTTCTCGGTGCATGTCTGTCCTTCTCTCTTGTCAACAGCAGCCAACACTGTGAACATCAGTGCCGCAGCATGGGAACACACCTCTCCCAACCCTGCCATACATGTGCAATGTGCCATCACCACTGTCCCGATCTCCTGCACCACTATCCATGGACATGTTGCTTTTGTGTTCAGAGCCTGGGAATGATTGACCTGTTAAGTGAAAAATGCAGCACTTTATTATAATTTAGGGATGTTAGTGGTCAGCCAGATAGTCACAAGATAAAAAATATTGTTCCACATTTTGTTGACAATGTTACTTGGTTAAATAATGGGAGCGATGTCATTATTTTAAACAAACTCAAGGAGGCGCAATTACGTAGTAGACTAGGCTATGCCTAGTTTCAGACGCGCGGCTGGTTGTCCTGCATTTCTGATCAGAGCGACCGAGAACTGTGTAAAGTCTAACGTTAATAGCCACATGTAAATGAAACGCACGAAGCCGAAGCAATCGCTATCACTCTAGACTTAACCACCACCAAAATAACACGGTTGATGATTGTTGTTGAATTACTTAGGTTAATTGGTGACTCTAAAATGACCATATGTGTGAATGTGTGTAACTGTGTGAATGTGAGATCTCGTATCTCAATGGGACCTTTCTGGATAAATAAATAAAATACAAATACTTACATGTCCTGTGATCACAAATATATTTTTTGTTTCCAGATGCCATATATTGGTGTCGTTGACCCATCCTGCAACTGAGTATTGATAGGCATCTGTACTCTTGAAAGCCTTAAGGCTGTCTCCGGTGTATGGGGATGGATTATGTATCAAATAAATGTAGATGTCGGGGAAAGTAAGTTGGGGCAGACGCTTCGCAGATTTTAAGGGACAAAATAAAGTTAAAGGTAATAAATAAGGATCACAACCAATAATCGCCGTTTTTTCCAAATATCGCTTTCTTTCTGTCTCGCTTAGATGCGCTGTATTCGCTGCCATGACGGTCCAAAAGTGTCAGTCGGACACAAATATGGCGGCGGGCATTCCGGAAGTGACGTCTTTGGTACCCATGAATAGTCCTTAAATTTCAAAATATGCAGTTGACGGGCCGGCACTCTGTACCAAAACATCATATAGCTGTACAATAATTCAAGCTTATTGATTGAAAATTGGTTCTAATTGCCACAGCCAATTGTATTTCAACATCAGCGTGTTCACAGAGAAGGAGTGGGCTAAACAGTGTTGTGGTTTTACATTACATTACATTACATTACATTATGGTTTGAACGTGTTTGTTAATGTAATTCCTCTCCTGACTGTTAGAAATCAGAAATTACCTATTGTACCTTTAAATATGAACAATTCTACAGGTCCTAGAGCATCTGTTAAGATACACGTCATCATGAACACCAGTACATACCCAGATATTTAAATGCACCGCCTCCCTCCCAAGGAGCTAACAAGATTTCAATTTTCATTTAAAAATGAAACTTTTGAGTGCAATTCACTTATGAGTATTTGCTTATATAAGTACACATTTCGTATAATTAAATATTAAGTGTTTATAGACAAGTTTATACAGTTTAAATCATGACAAAACTGTTTTAAGCAGGTGGTTATAATGTTGTGGCTGATTGGTGTATAATGTGTGTTCAGCCCTAGTGTTTTGTGACCCTTTCCTCTATGACAGCTATGGGAATGCCAATGTGCATTGCTCTCATTTCCTCTTTGGCTACTTTCTTATTGAAGTCTGTGCCAGAGTCCAATCCAAGTCTCAAGTCTAGAAATGTCTTTGAGTGCCTGTATCTGTGGAAAATGCTATAGACTCAATGTCCAGTAGCAATATTGCTTTACAAAAATAAATTAATTCATTTTTCTTGAATGTTTATGAATGCATAATGATTTGTTTAGATTTGAATTGCATATTACCAGACTTGGACAAGCCCATTGTCATACAACATTAGCAATGGAAGTCTACTGTGTGATACATTAAATAATCAGTTGTGCCTTATTATATTCACATGGAGAAAAGACAAATATAGTGTGTCCGCTAGAGTCATCACTGTGTGCTTTAACATGGGACAGTGCAGTCCACATTCTGAAAAAAAAGAAAGAGAGGAGACAAACTTTAGTTTAGTAAAGTTCGAGAGTGCTTACAAAAGCTTAATCAAGGTTAATATTAATTTCTTTTAGAGGAAGATTGTGTGTTTTTTCATGTGAAGGAAAAGAAAGTCTGTTCATCAGAAAGTGCATTCAGTTCAGTTTCAAAAGGGTTTATAAGTGTGGGTTCAGCAGTAGTGGGGACATTATCAACAGAACAAAATTATGAAACATTACCCTGTCCTGCAGTGTAGGAATGTCACGGTGCAGTACCAGTTTAGACAACTGGTTGAGACCACACCAGACCCCTCCCCCTGCCTCACGTAGACAAACACAATAAGCAATGCAAAAAAAAAAAACATGACCAATTCAGATATTAATCAGGAATGCACAGATATACATATACATCCACTCTCTACCACCTGCCCTGTCCTGATCTGATCTCTTCACGGTTCAATGCAAGATTTGCGCTTTAAGTGCACTGTTACCAAATTATTATTTCTATTATTTTTTTTTAAGTATTCAAAGGAGGAGGTAGGAGGACAACCAAAACACTGCATCGTGTTATTCTATACAAATGGTCTACTTTTCTCAACTTTCTTATGGTCAAAGAAAAATTTGGCAGTGAAATAATGGCTTACAGGCTTTTTACAATATGCATTTTGTTTCATGTTCTCTAATTTAAAGAGGAAAAAGAAATTCTGAAAATCCAAAAATCTACTAGTCTAATGTTCATAATCTTTCTGCTATATTCCCTTTGTTGTTTTTCCAATGACCCAGGTTCCCTTTTTCTTCCCTCACTCTCCTTGTTGATAAGATCAACCCAGCTTGTGTTCTGCCCCATATTTATATTTATCCAGCAGTGTGTTCAAAAACTACCCAATCTGGGTTATTTTCAACCTATCCATTTTAGTGTGTAGTGTCCTGTCTTAGTTTGGTTGTTTTATTGGTTTTTATAATTTATTTTAACAATTTAAAATCTTTTTTCTTTTTTAAAACACACTGAATAACACAAACAAATCATTTAAACAAACACTTAAACCAAAGGGAACAAAGACATCAAAATTAACGGAAAACTAATTTTAAGAAAAAGTTATTCAAAAATGGTCACAAAAAACACAGAATATCCGATAAAAAGCAATATGTAATTCAAAGAAACAAAGGTGGATTAAAAGACCAAGAAATAGGAAAAAGGAAAGTCCATTTCCATTACTGTCCTGAGAGGCTTCTGTGTCCCTTGGGGGGGGGGGGGGGGTGGACTATATGATGAGTTCTTTCCAATGGTCCACCCCCCACTTCTCTCTCGCCAGGTTCTTGTTGCCGTGCATGTCCACCAGAATGCCGTCCCGGAGGAGGTTTTGGATCCTCCTCCGGAGAGTGACCAGGTCTACAGCTGTTTTCTGGTAGACCTTGATGTTCCTCGTCTCCCACAGGACCTGCTTCACGGTATTTATGATCCTCCACTGATCCTGGAGCACGGTGGTCTTGCATCCCCCCGGCGGACCGTAGAGGATGCCCTCAGCCATCAGGGAGGACCTCGGCAGGCACCTGCTCAGGGAGACAGAGGAACAAACAAGGCCCCAGACCCGCCTGGCCACGGAGCACTCCCAGAACAAATGGTAGATGTGTTCTGAGTCAGTGCATCCGTGGGGGCAGCGTTCAGTCAGGGCTAAGTGCCGACGATACATAAATGTTCTGGTGGGGAGGCACCTATGGGCTGTCATCCAGGCAATGTCTTTTTGTTTGTTTGTAAGACACTTGTGTGTCACATTTGCCCAGATGACTTGCGGGTCCAGGTCTGGCCCCCCCCTCGGGAGCGTTGCAATTTGGCCAGATCTTAAATGAGCCATAATCATTTTGTAGCTCCACGAGGTTAGGCCAGCCCTGGGCAGATCCGTCCTGTAGGCAAAGTCCTTCAGGGCTCGGTAGACGTAGGGGGGGTCCCAGCTATAGGGTATGGTGAGGTCCAGCACACCCAAGCCCATTGCTCTGAGGAAGGGGGTGGCATAGTACCTGGCAAAGGTACCAGAGGCCTTACCCACCTTCCCTGCATTCTGGACAAGGGTGGCCAGACCCTGCACCATGATGATGTTAACAATGTCTGGGACCCCCCGCCCCCCATTCCGCTCCTCTTTGAGGAGGGTGACGCGTTTTAGCTTTTCCATAGTGCTCCCCCAGACAAAGCGGAAAGCCATCCGGGTAATTAGCTTCCCGGTGGTTTTGTCTGGGGGAAACACCCTCCCCACATAGAGCAGAATGGGTAGGACAATTGCCTTCAGGACGAGGATCTTACCCACCATGGTCAAGGGCCGTGCACTCCAGCTCCTGATTTTATTTTGGACGTGACGGAGGGCTCCCTCCCAGCTGGTTCTCCCTCCTCCGTCAGCCTGGAAGGTCACCCCCAGGAGCTTGATGGTATTCCTACGCACAGGGAAGGAAACGGTCAGCTCCTCACTCCAATGTGGAGACAGAAACAGTTCACTCTTGTCCAGGGCGCCAGTGGCCACACAGAAGTCGTCCAACACCTTGGTGGCACAAGCGATAGAACGACTGTCTGTGGCGACGATGGCAATGTCGTCCATGTACGCCATCACCTTTAGCCGTTCCCCCCCCCGCTCCAGGGAGTGGATAGCCCACCACCCCTGGATTGGCCCTGATGGCATGGAGGAACGGTTCCAGGTAGATGACGTACAGGAGAGATGCTAGAGGGCACCCCTGCCTGACGCCAGACCTCTGACATCGAACGGGGCAGAGGGCTGTCGATTGACAACCACTCTGCCCGTTATCTCAGTCAGACAGATTTTTGTCCAGCGCAGGAGGGGGCCAGGAATGTTCATTTTCTCTAGCACTCTCTCCAAGCACACATGACTCACCCGGTCAAATGCCTTCTCTTGATCGAGACTGAGAAGGCACAAGGGGGACCTCCGCTCCCCGGAGTGGATGATTAGATCCCTCGCGAGGAGCAGGTTGTCATTTATGGACCTCCCCTGCACGCTGCAGGTCTGGTCCGGTCCGATCACCGATGTTATCAGGCCTTGGAACCTCCCCATCAGCGCCTTCGCCATGATCTTATAATCGACTGAGAGGAGGTTGATCGGCCGCCAGTTGCGGAGGTCCTTCAGGTCCCCCTTCTTTGGGACAAGAGCTACTGAGCTCTGTCTCAGTGAGGCACCTAACCGCCCCTCCCTGTACGCAGCCCTGAACACTTCCGCCACGTCCTCCTTCAGGAGATCCCAGTGAGCCTGGTAAAACTCAGCTGGGATTCCGTCAGGGCCCGGAGCTTTGTGTGTATTCAGGGAGTGCACGGCCCTGGTGAGCTCCTCAATGCTCAACTCCGCCTCCATCTGCTCATCTCCCAGGCGTCTGTCCAGGCAGCCCAGGAAGGTGTCCATGAGAGCCCTGTCTGAGGGCCTCTCGCTGTAAAGGCCCTTGTAGAACTCCCTGGCCACCTCCCAGACCTCCGCCTCTTCAGACACCACCACACCTCTGCTGTTAAAGAGAGACAAGATGTTATTCGTCTTGGTTCGTGCCCTGCGGAAGAAGAACCGTGTGCACTTCTCATCCTCCTGGAGGCCCTGGAGTTTGGAGCGGAAGGTCTGTTTCTTCCGGAGGGCAGCATTGTGGCGTTCAAAAACTGCCCTCCCTTCCTTCGCCTTCCTCCGGCCGGCTTTAGGTAGAACCGCCTCTTTGTTGATATTGGCTTCAATCAGGTCGTCTTTGTGCACATTTATTCGTATACATGTGGTTCTTGAAGTTAGTATCTTATTTTCTGCGCTATTGTTTGGAAAAATGTCTGGTTGCGGCAAAGGTGGAAAAGGTCTTGGGAAAGGAGGTGCTAAGTGATCCGCGATTGAGACTCGATCTGCTGTGTTTGGGAGAAGGCACTGTGCTGGTGTGAACTGGCTGGTTAATCGTTTAATTCGTCGGTAATGGCGTCGGGCAGCCCTTCTCACTTTTGTGATGTTTTTAAACTTTACAGGTCTTTTTGGTTTTACCCCCCATAATTTTAATTGCGGGTTTTTAAATGTTTGTAAAACACAATCAGAAGGTGACGTTTTGATCAGAATGAACGTCAAACATTTTGGATTTGGCAAAGCCGTTTTGATGAGTACTTTTGCCTGTCATCTTGGGCTCAACCGCGTCAGATACAAATCCAAAACAATCAAAAGAAATGTAGACACATGCAAGCTTATCATAGCCATTTGCCTGCTTTTATCTGGAGATATTCATCAGTGCCCTGGTCCGGTTAATGCGAATGAGGAAGTCAACAACCTGGCGGATCTACTGGAGAGCAATAACACCTTCTCTCAGGTAAGCATGGTAAACAGTGAACCTGCTGGTTTTACCTGTGACATCCTTACTGATCCGTCTCCACCTCTTTGCTGTCCGGGGGCTGCGTCGAGGGTCGGGGGAGACGATGCCAGGCGGACCGAGCGTGGCGTATTGGGAGAAGGAGTTGGTGTGGCGGGGTTCGATACCAGACGCAAGGGCGACTTCGGGCGGAGTGCGGGAGCGGCGGCCACCGGCGTACCTGTCGCGGAGAGTCGAGATCCGTTCTGTACGGCCCACAGTGCTTACAGAAGCAACATTAACCCTGTTTTTAAAAAAACATCGCAGACTGAACTTTTTAAAAACTGTTAATCACTCTCAGGTGATCTGGGACCCACGGCTCAAACCCAGGGGTATTTTTGGAGGACATATTAACATCCGTAGCCTCACCCCAAAGGCTGAACAAGTGCATCATCTTCTTAGTAACTCTAACTTAGATTTTCTATGCCTGTCAGAGTCGTGGTTACATAGCAACTCTCCATCTGCTGCATTACATGTACCAGGCTATAACACCTTTAGACAGGACAGATCTAAGGGAAGAGGGGGTGGGGTCATGATCTATATCAAAGACCATATCAACTGTCATCAAATATGCTGGCCTTTTAATCATGATTTAGAATGTATTGGACTGAATATAATGCTCTCACCTGAAATGTCCTTTGTGCTCATTGTTGTATATCGTCCACCTTCTTCCAATAATGATTTTTACATCACATTTAAAAAGCTGCTTCAAGCATGTGATTTTAAAACTGAGGTAATACTACTTGGTGATCTGAATTGTAACTGGCTAGATAAGACTAATAGGAAAGCCCTTAAGCAGGTAACAGATAGTTTGGATTTTACGCAACTGATGGAAGGACCAACTAGAATAACTGCATCCTCCCAGACACAGATAGACTTAATATTCAGCAACAAGCCTGAAAGAATTGTTAAGACATTCAATTTTATTACTGGACTGTCCGACCATAATTTGACATTAATGTCAAGAAAACTCACAAAGAAGCGCTTTCATCATTCTCATAAACCTGTGGAGCAACTTAGGATTCCAAAAAATGAAATGGTTAATTTTGAAAGAGCAGTTCAGCAGACTGATTGGAAAAATATACTTACTGGGAGCAACGTAGAAGCAGATTGCAAAACGCTTACAACCAAGTTACATAGTTTAGTTGAGGAGTTCACTAGAAAAGTGAAAGGAAAGAAAAAAAACAATGCACTTCCTTGGCTCAATACTGAAATATTTAACCTGATGAAGGAAAGAGACTCTGCATTGAAAAGAGCTCTGAAGACTAAATTAAATAGTGATAGGCAGAGGTTCACCTCATTACGTAACAAAGTAACCAAAGCAATCAGAAAGGCCAAAGCCAACTTTTTTATAACAATTATCAATGAGGCAAAGGGTAACACAAAGCTGATCTGGGAACAGATTAAGAATGTAATGGGGATCAACCACAGGCCTAGGAACCAGTTAGAGCTGAAACTGAATGGTAAGCTAATGCAAGACCCAGCACAAATAGCTGTAGCCTTTAATGAATATTTTATCAATTTTGTAGCCGAAATCGCACAGAATTTCCCCTTAACAACAGAAAATATTATTAAGGTTGACGAAAGCAAGCCTTCCTTCAGCATTCAACCCATCTCTGAACTTAAGACTCAAGCAATCATTAATTCTCTTAGAACCTCAACGGCGAAGGATATATATGGTATGGATTCTATAATGCTTAAATCTCTGAAAGAATACATAGTCCCCCCTATCACACAAACTATTAACCTGTCAGTATTACAGGGGACATTCCCAAGTACCTGGAAGACTGCAATTGTATCTCCCATATTCAAGTCAGATGATCCCCAGAACATATGCAACTATCGCCCAATCAGCATTTTACCTGTGATTTCCAAGGTTGCTGAGAAGTGGGTATCAGAGCAGCTTGTTTCTTTCTTAAATAATGGTCCATTTAATCTCCATCCCATGCAGTTTGGATTCAGGGCCCATCACTCCACTGAAACAGTTAACTGTTTCTTCTTAGAGAAGGTCCGCGCAATGGTCGACAAAGGAGGTGTTGTCGGTGCTGTGTTCTTAGACCTTCGCAAAGCTTTCGACACAGTCAACCATAAGGTCCTTATTGCCAAACTGTCTCATTAGCACTCAAATGGATTGAGTCATACCTAACTGGTAGAAGCCAACTTGTTTCTGTGAACAACCACTGTTCATCAGCTCTTAACCTATGCACCGGTGTACCTCAAGGATCAATACTTGGCCCGCTTCTGTTTAGCCTATATATTAATGATCTGCCATCTGTCTGCCCTGATGTTGAAACACAATTATATGCAGATGACACTGTAATATATGTGCATGCCAAGACCAAACATCTGGCTGCTGCCAAACTCATCACAGCTATGGATCAGATCACAAATTGTCTGAACCGTTCATGCCTTCAACTTAACGTAAATAAAACTGTAGGAATGTTTTTCACTAAAAGACAATGTAACACCATGTCCAATATATCAATCTCAGGTAAAAATATTAGCATTGTGCCACAATTTAAATATCTGGGTATCATTATTGACTCCAATCTGTCATTCAAAGCTCACATTAAGAAAGTATGCCAAAGAGTCAAGTTTGGCCTAACTAATTTTAAATACATCAGAAATGTAATGCCTTTTAATGCTGCCAAATTATACATGAACGCCATGATTATGTCACATCTGACATACTGTTTGACAAGTTGGGGACAAACTAACAGCTCGTCACTCAAACCACTAGCAATTCTCTACAAGCAAACCCTTAAAGTCCTGGACCAGAAGCCTAACAGCTCTCATCATTGTATCATCCTAAATAACCGTAAACTTCTGAGCTGGGAAGATGTGATCAAATACAAAAACATCTGCCTGGTCTACAAAGTCTTGCATAACACTGCTCCTCCTCCTCTTAACTCATTCATAATCCAATGTAACAATACCAGTCAGATCACCAGAAGCACCACACGAGGCGACTTCTTAGTCCCATTTAGGAAAAGTACATTTGGTCAATTATCATTCTCTGTTATAGCAATACAAAACCGGAACTCAATACCTACCTACATAAAAAATATACATACATACTCCACCTTTACAACACACCTTAAAACATGGCTTTGCGATAACTACAACTGCATACATTAATCTCTGTCAGATGTGACGTGTGTTATGTACACCTCCATCTTTGCTACCCACCTGAAAATTTCTGTGTGTGTTTCAATGTCTGGATGCTACTGTGCCCGTATGCTGCTGTGTCTGTATGCTACTATGTCTGTACGCGATTATGTCTGTATGTCTGCTATGACTATTTGCTCTTCCCTTGTCCCCTTGTACTGTTTTATCTCATGTACTGCATTGATGTTGCTGCCATTTGTGCTTGCATGTCTTGTCTCCCCGCATGTATGTCTTGCTCCATTTGTTTGTGCTTGCTGCAACTGTAATTTTATTATTTTTTAAACTAATGTATTTTAGGGAGCCTATTGTCAACTGGCCGGGGACTACAGCTGGAAATTAGTCATGTAGGCTAAAGCTGCTCCATTTACTGTTTACAGTTAATTAATGGGGACTGTCCACGACATTATAAACAAATAAATTCAAATTCAAATTCGATGCCGTCACCTACACTGAGCACGCCAAGAGAAAGACCGTCACCGCTATGGATGTAGTTTATGCTCTGAAACGTCAGGGTCGCACTCTGTACGGTTTCGGTGGATAAAGTCCGTTCTGGAACAACCCAAAGGCTCTTTTTAGAGCCACCCACATTTTCTATGAAAAGCAGCGTTTCTTTGTTTCTCCGCCGTGTCCCTTTATAGATTCATAACGCTCATATTAGCCTTTTAGAAGCAGTGCGTCCAACGTAATGCATATATTTTATAGGCTGTCAATGTAACGAGACTCGCTCAAATACGAACGCATTCCAAGGTTAAAGGCGAAATCCAGCTGTTCTCATTCTATAAGGGCGATTTCGCCATTTCATGGTAATATTTTATTTTGAGCCTGTAACCTGCTACAAGATCCTTACATCGCCGTGCTTATTAGGGAAGTAACCGAGCTACACTACGGTGCCTTTAATTGAAGTCGCTGCAATAAACGCCATTTTGTCTTCGATAAGGCTGTAAGTCGAGCAGATTCAAAATATGGGGTTAAAAAGGTTAATTGTGGTGATAGTTGTGATAGCTTTAAGTTATAGCTTCAAGTTATAGCTTCTGAACATACTTTTAACATTTGTGGAATCGTCTCCACATACGAAAATTTGGTCTACAAGCGGCCTCCAATGAGAATGTCTAACGTCACTCGCAAAGAAGGGCCTGATATTCGCATACAGACCTTTTCTAATGCAGACGCGCGAATTAAGCGTGACTATTCGTTTCACCGTCTATGTGAGAATGCCTGAGCCCGCGAAGTCTGCGCCCAAGAAGGGTTCGAAGAAAGCCGTCACTAAGACCGCTGCGAAAGGAGGGAAGAAGCGCAGAAAGTCCAGGAAGGAGAGCTATGCTATCTACGTGTACAAGGTGTTGAAGCAAGTGCATCCGGACACCGGCATTTCATCCAAGGCCATGGGCATTATGAACTCCTTCGTGAACGATATTTTTGAGCGCATCGCTGGTGAGTCTTCCCGTTTGGCTCACTACAACAAGCGTTCTACCATCAGCTCAAGGGAGATCCAGACTGCAGTGCGTCTTCTGCTGCCCGGAGAGCTGGCCAAACACGCAGTGTCTGAGGGTACAAAGGCCGTCACAAAGTACACCAGCTCCAAGTAACATGTGATGCAGCATGTCAAACCAAAGGCTCTTTTAAGAGCTACCCACGCAATTTAAAAAGGCACAAAACCCATTGTCTGGATTCCTCTTGTCAAAGCCGTGCGTATCCAAATAAAAGATTAGTTAACGCTGTGTTTCTGAAGAGCTGAAATGCAAGTAAGTGGCGTTTATCAGCATTATTTAATTGTAAATTCTCATTACATTTAATCCGATTTCGTACTGGTATTTTGGTCAAGATGTAAATGCTTAAAAATGACCCTCATTTCAACCTTAGTAAAATGAACACCTATAACAATTCTGTTTTCATTGCCTCATGGCATAATTTGGAGTGGATTGTTTGAACATGGCGTAGTAATACGTCGTCCACATGATTTCAAATGTAGGCTATATTGGTTCCTGATTTGACATAATTGTGTGGCTCTTGGGTATCTGATATATTACTGCCTGTAAACACGGTAAATTCAAGCAATATAAACATGCATATACAAATGTATACTTATCTTTTTAGCTGTTATTAGGTTATTTGTATATATTCATTCGATCAGCCTGTGACTGTACTGACTGGATGAGCCCTCCAGTTTCAGAAGACTTCTGAGGGTAAAAGGGCCTTTCGTCAAATCAACCTTTTTTTATTTAGCATTTTTTTTTGGATATTCATTGGCCCTCTTTGGCCCTGATACTGCCTTTATTCCCCGAGCCTATTGGATCATTTCTTCAGCTTCCTTTGCCGCCAGAAATTTTAGCTTTTCTCTTCACCGCCTTGAATAATAATACATCATCAGCTTGTAACAATTTCACGCGTGACTAGGGTGTCCAGAAACAGCCTGAACGAAGAGTACGATTTAACTGAACTATGTGATATAATGCGTATAGACTTGATATAATTATATATAGACGTGGACACAAATCCCGCCTTTACAGTTTGTCAAATTTAGATCACAAGGATGCCATCAATTATTGCTAGAGACGGTGCATTACGTTCGCGCTGCAGAACTTCCGGGTGTATCTGGTTGCATAACAACTTCCGGTCATTAGCTTTCCGTCCGAAATGGTAAAATCAATGGATCAAACGGCAAAAACGGGCGTTCAAATATCAACGCCGTGAATCAGGCTCAATTTATCACTGTTGTGTGCCATACTGTGCTAATTTGACGCGCTATAATTCTCTTTTAAGTTTCCACGTATTCCCTAGTAATGGCGAGGAAAGAGCTAAGTGGCTAGCGAAGATTCGGAGGGATGCGTTTACCGTCACCAGGGGTACAAAAGTGTGTAGTCGGCATTTTGAACCGGGTTATTTCACTGTGCCAGCTACAGGTGTGTTAAGGAGGCTCAAGAAAGGAGCTGTCCCCACACTCTTTGCGTGGAATGAATACTCCAAACCCGCACCCAGGCTCGGTGTGTGGGAGCGTACTATTGTGTGATATTGTTAGTTTTTGTGTTTTATGTGATTGAAATTCATGATCAAATAGTTTGGTCATTACCAATGTTTTTCACCTATGTTATTTAAAGGATGATATTTGTATGTTGAAAGAGTAAATGGTGGAATAAAGAACAATAGCCTGCCCTAAAAAAATATATATGTTTACAATAAAAAATGTTTTTACTCACTCATCCCTCCTGGTGGTTTAAACAACACATACCATGGTCATCATTACACTATATAAAATCTATATACTTAAGCCTTTTTACAGAAAGTAATCTACCACTTTCATGTATCCACCAGAAAAGGACAGTTAGATCAGAACCAAGTATTTATACAAAACATGGTATAATTGCAAATCAACTGTGATTCTCTTACCTTTTACACTGATTTGCAGGCAACAGCCCATTTGAGGGAACTGAAATTCACAGAATGCTGAGATGAGTAGGACGATGGAAATGTTTATTATATTAACCAAATAAAAATAATTCATAACCAATTGAATTTATTCAATTAGTCAGGTATCTTGGCATGTAAAAGTAAAAAAAGAAATGATCTGCCCTTTCTCTGATGGTGTTTGCAATGCCATTGTCTTTATAGAGCCGTTGGACTAACATGTCCTCCTCAGCAAACACCACAAAGTCACACCATTCAAGTCCTGTGACAAGCAGCTGTCCTTGCACTTGCCAGAAGTAGGCGTGTTGTTGCTTCAGCTTCAGGTTGCCTCCCTCGAGCTTCAGGTAGGAGCAGTCAACATAGCTTTTTGCGTGGGGACACTTTACTTCAAGCAGGCCAAATGGTGGGCTTTCTGTGGGGTCGTAAATCAATCCATCCGGAGAAGACCCCAGCCAGGGTGCATCAGGGTGGATGACGAACCCACATGGTGAGTAGTTCACAAGATTGCTCTGACAGTACTCGGACAGCACCTGCCTCCATTTCCATTTCTAGACCCCTCTTCATCACTAGTGTCTGAGGGGTCCCTCGCAGGATCCTGTCAGCTAGGTGTTCAGCTGAAGTCGGTCCTCTAACATGGCACACCTCCCTGAAGTGGGAGGAGGTGAGGCGCGGCCTTCTCAGCTGATGCCATTCTGAAACCATACTCTGGTCCTTGGTTGCAGCTTCAATTTTGTGAGCCATATCCCACGTGGTCTCCAACGATGCTATAAACAGCTGTTCCTTTTCGCTGCACACGAACATGCAGTTTGATGGGTCCAGTCTGTAGTGCTGCAGAGGAAGGGGTGGTGGGGGAGGGGCATCTGGGTGGAAGGTTATTTGCCTGCTTGTGATCAGCGGTTGCTGATACGACAGTGGACTTCCTGCCTGGACCTTTCCAAGTGCAGAGTCCACCAACAGGACCTCACTGGAGATGCCCATAGTGGTAATCAGTGGTGCACAGGCCATGTCTTTATAAATCTCTGACACTTGCAGAAGAGAGAGGTCTGGTAGTTCTCCTTGATAAGCCTTGTAGAGTGTGCTCCTGTGTAAACATAAAAATGTCATTAAGAGTATTCTCTAACTTTCTGTTAATAATGTGTTGGATTAACTTTTGTTACTTGCTGAATAAGGGAATTAACTTGCTGATTAGTTGTATGCACCATCAGTACCAGATAACTGGATGTGCGAGTGGTGTTATTGTAAATTATGTGTCTGATTTACATTTCAGACCCTACCTCACGCCATCAGCCATCGTCGTCTGTGTTGGTTTAGGCCTCGCAGACAAGACAACCATTTTGTCCACTGGCTTCGTTTTGCCTGGCTTCACACCCTATTTAATTGAAAGACATTTGTTGAGATATTGATGTCATGCGCTCTTATGTAGGCCTTCATGCATATATACATACAAACTACCATTGTTCTTGGCTCGTGCCAACACTGCTCACTCTCTGTGCAGCTCAGGACAGGCGGGACCACTGGAGTCTTCAGCTGCGAATAATGTGCGGACTGATACAACAGAGCTACAGTGTGGTTGCATAAGGCAGTACCAGCGACACAGGAGCACTGTGCATGTATGAGCTCCACAGGGCATGAGTCCTTCAAGATAACCTGAAATAGTAAGGCATAGAAAATGCATGTCATGAAGATATTGTTCATATTTCATTAAAAGGTAGTAGAATTATCGGTCTTCATTTGAACATTTTGAATGATTTGTGATTAAGAAAGAAGAATAAGTTGAGACAACGCTTACATACATGGGTTCAAGGAAAACTCAAAATCCAAAGTAGCATTTCAGCAACACAGATCTCTGCATTGGACATGCATTCTAATAAGTAATAATTTTTTTAATTTTTAATTTTTGGTTCTGGAAACTCTCAACTGATGAATTTAAAGGGTTAGGGTTAGGGTTAGTATGAATATATGTGAATAGTAACAGATAGGAACAGTAAGAAGATGAGTGAGGGGAAGGTGACAGTTCATAAGGTGAGTGGAGCATCTGACAAGGAACAGCAATGCTCAAAACATTTTCTGGGGACGCCATGCTAAACATGCTGCAACTAAATTTCAAAAGTGTGAACATACAAATCACTGACTGGTGTTTTGCCTAACATCCAAACTCTAGCAACACTGACTCCCCAGAACATGACTGAGAACTAGAGCTAGCTAACTGCGCATACTCTCAAATCGTGCGGTTTCTCATGCTTTCTCATGGATCTGTAGCAGGTCGCCCTGGCGCTGACCTCTCCTGTACTTTTTTCTTTGTTTGATACTGAAAAAAAGACATATTTACGTTAGACAAGAATGTAACGTTACTCATTTTGTGAATTGTGAATGTAGATGTAAGTTAGCAACATTAGCTGACTAGTAAAAACAAAGTAAGGTAACGTTAGTTGCGAGGCAGCCAGCTAACGCTAGCTTAGCTAGCGCTAGCTAACTAATGACGCCGTTACTCACCCTCATAGTTGTCGATGTAGCTCGAAATATACATTTTAAACCCCTTTTCTCTTTTGCTCGTATGGGCGACCGAGGAAGCACTCACGATGCGGTGTACATCGTTTAGGTCCTGCAAACACATAGTGTAAAACGAAGCAACAAACCAGACCGGAAGTTCCACCGCAAAACCTCCGATTCAACGTTAAAGCGAGGCAAAAAAAAAAAAAAAAAAGAAAGTCTGAACAACAAACTAGCTAAGTTGGTCAATGGTCGCTTTTCGTTCTTTGTACAGGTGGGGTGGCTCTGAAAAGAGCCTTCGGGTGAATGGTAGTCGTGGAAGTGATATTAATTACTTTCCCTTCACTGCCTTTTCGGTCTTCTTGGGGAGCAGTACAGCTTGGATATTCGGCAGTACTCCTCCCTGAGCGATGGTGACGCCTCCAAGGAGCTTATTCAACTCTTCGTCGTTACGTACTGCCAGCTGCAGATGTCTGGGAATGATGCGGGTTTTCTTGTTATCACGGGCAGCGTTACCAGCCAACTCCAGGATCTCAGCGGTCAGATATTCGAGCACAGCGGCCAGATAAACTGGAGCACCGGCACCAACACGTTCGGCATAGTTGCCTTTACGCAGCAGCCGGTGAACGCGACCAACCGGGAATTGCAGTCCAGCCCTCGATGAGCGAGTTTTAGCCTTTGCTCTCGCTTTACCACCAGTCTTACCTCTACCACTCATTTTCAATGCCTAGTCAGTACAAAGAATAAGGCTGGCTCCCGGCGAACGTCCTCCTTATAACAACATTCTGTCCACCTATTGGCTGCAGCGTTGATGAGATTTCGTCCAATCCAATCGGAACACATTTTTTGACGTAGCTTGCAGCACATAAGAACTGAATTGAATGAAAAGTTCATAACCGCTGTAAACTTTGATTTTTACCATTTCACAATAAGATGTACTTATACGATTGGCCAGAACGTGTTCAATATAAAAATACAAAATCAATATACAAATTAATAATCGGTTTGAAGTGACAGAAAGACCATTTGTATATTAAAGGGAGTTTTAACTTTGATTAGAGAAAGTAGGTGGCTCTTAAAATAGCTTTTTGGGTCATTCCATAATGTATATTTATATAGGACAGGACATTTACCAACCAAAGCCATGCAACTGCCATTCTACAATGCATTTTCTATATTCACAATATAAACATTTTTTAGAATGTATAAATTACACATATATCCTATATAGCAAAGTTTTCAGAATGAAACAGTAGATCTTCCCATATTCCCTTGGAACAATAACAAATGTTCACAACTTGGTGAAATAGGCTACAGAAGATTCATACCACTAACTGAAACTAGACTGACATATTACACTAGACAGAGAATAATCCTAGCTGTTGTTTTTCATATTTGGCAAATGAATTGCCAAATATATGGAAAGTGAGACCAATGATAATTTGAAAAGTTAAGATTTTTGCAATCCATATTTGAAGTTCTCTAACCACCACTTGTTTTAAATGGATGACAATCTATTTTCCTTATCTTTTATACACTTGCATGTGTTCTGCGACACCAGGCATTTCTGCCCTTTACTTTCCTTCATATAAAACACTGCAAGGGAGTTATTTTAACAATCACACACTGCACTTTGGGCTTAAAATCTACATTACTAGCAATGATTAAAACATGGAGTAGGTGAAGTTATAACTGTAACAGTGATCTGTGTTGTGACTGGATTGCTGTAACATGAGCTGAAACTTAGTGTGACTACAGGCTGCATTCATCATGAAGTAGGACTTAGATGGTATTTGATGTCTGGAGCATGGTGGTTACTGTGGCTTCTGTCAACCATTGTGTTTCTGGCACAGCTTTTAGATTGTGTTATTAGAGTATGGAGACAGTATTCATTTTAATTATGAGAGTTCTTCTCCGATGATCTCAATAGTGTGTAATGTAGGCGATGCATCCTCGTAAGATTCGCAGCTCATGAGCTGGTGCAGAAATGCTGTGGCTGGTTTGGATTGCTTCCTGCTGAAGATTGTTTGTCTGAAGGCCAACTGTATTGCTCTTTTTGTATTTTGTGTGGGTTCTGTGGCTGCTGGTCAGAGGCTGTGTGCCATATATTAGGAGAGACAGGAGATGGTTGGCACACGTTATACTCTTTTCCACATTTTTCTGGCATAATTTGCGATAGAATATTCATAAGAGTAACAAATGAAAAGTTACTGTCTCAGTTAAAAATAAATCTACATGAATGTCCACACACTTTCTACAATTGTGTGACTAATGATTGAAGTCATTGAGGGACCGTGAACACAGGATTTAATAAAACCATTGAGCTAATTACCATATATCTTTTTAGTGCTTTAAGAAAATGTTTAACCTCTGTATTATTTATTTGATTTAAGTTGTTATTTATTACAAATATATGTTTATTTCACACTTATTAAGAAATGTGCATTTGACTCACAGATGGAAGCTCAAGACCAGCCATTTGAAAATCAGACAGCAGAGTGAAGTCACTGGAGACGCACCTCTCCCTGTCCCTCCCGACCTCCCTGTAAACCTTAATTGTTGTCTTTCTGTGATATTTACTTGTGTATTAGGGTGTTTTGTTTGGCTAGGTAAGCAGTGTTTGGCTAGGTAAGCCGTTTGTTCATACATTTGTGTGCTCCGGTATTACGGAAAAAAATAATAATAATTGATGATCAAATAGGCTCTGGTCCTTATCTTTGTTGTGCAGGTAGCAGTTGAAATTGTACTTCCCTCTAGGGTCTTTCAGCACACTTATCCCTGGTTATGGGTATGCACTTTGCACTCTGTTGTAAGTCGCTCTGGATAAGAGCGTCAGCCAAACTCCATTAATGTAAAAAATTTAATGAGATCACTTTGCTGGCTTTGATATACAACTCAAAGGAACTCCTGGCATTGTGTGGATGAGGATTCTAATGTGCCTTTCTGTAGTTTTATGTAGGTGAATTAACTTTGTGCTAATGGTTTCATGTTTATTCTCCTGGAATGGTGCGACGGAGAACATTTTTCTTTTGGGAAAACTTTGATATCTATAAATGCATGAAATGAAATGAAATGAAATGATATTCATCCCTGCTAATACCTCTCTCCATCTGGATCTCTCCATTTCCCTTGGGGATACCACACTCACGCCGTCACCCAGTGCAAGGAACCTCGGCGTGGTGATGGACAGCAGACTGTCCCTTTCCGAGAACATTGCGGCGGTGACCCGGTCTTGCAGGTTCTTCCTATACAACATACGGAGAATCCGCCCCTTTCTCACCCCCTACTCGACCCAGCTCCTGGTCCAAGCGATGGTTCTGTCCCGCCTGGACTACTGCAATTCCCTCTTGGCTGGCCTCCCAGTGTCCGCCATCAGACCCCTCCAACTCATCCAGAATGCAGCAGCTCGTCTGGTCTTCAACCTTCCCAAATACTCACACGTCACCCCCCTGCTTACTTCCCTCCACTGGCTGCCTGTCATGGCTTGCATCAAATTCAAAACATTGGTGCTAGCCTTCCAAGCAGTTAAAGGGTCTTCCCCAGCTTATCTGCAAAAAATCATCAGACCCTACACCCCTGCCAGACCTCTTCGTTCAGCCTCCACAGGCCGCTTGGCACCTCCCCCTCTCAGAACCTCCACCTCACGCTCACGACTACTGTCTGTTCTGGCTCCACGGTGGTGGAACGAACTCCCTGTTGAGGTCAGAACTATAGAATCTCTCCCCACCTTCAAGCGCAAGCTGAAGACACACCTCTTCAAGCAGCACCTCTCCCCATCCCTCCCTACCTCCCTGTGAACCTTAATTGTTGTCTCTGTGACTTGCTTTGTGTATCGGTATTTTTAGTTGGCTAGGTAAGCAGTGTTTGGATAGTTAACTTTGGTCACTTTTGCTCTGTTTGTTTGTTTGTTCAAAAAACAAAAAAACAAAAAACAAAAAAAAACAAATGGCCCTTGTCCTTATCTTTGTTGTACAGTTAGCAGTTGAAATTGTACTTCCCTCTAGGGTCTTTCAGCGAACTTATCCCTGGTTATGGGTATGCACTTTGTTGTACGTCGCTCTGGATAAGAGCGTCTGCCAAATGCCAATAATGTAATGTAATGTAATGCATTATAAACCTCTTATTTCCTGATTTGACTTGAGGTTGATTTTATGTTCGCAGTTCAAAAACAATGTAAAAAAATGATTTTGCACCCTGTATATGCAATCACCGTGGCCTTGATGATATTTCTTGATGGCACGCTGCAGGTGAAGTCCTCAAGCGTAGTGTGTCTTGCAAAATTCACAATAGACAATTTATTCCCATGTTTTAAAGTCTGAATTTTGCAAGACCTATAGGTGTGTATTATTTGTGTGATTGGGCACAAATAGGGCAGCCCGTCGCAAAGTGGTTAAGTGGTTAGTACATGACTGGGACCCGCAATGTTGGTGGTTCGATGCCCGATAGACCCACAATAAGATCTGCACAGCCGTTGGGCCCTTGAGCAAATCCCTTCACCCTGCATTGCTCCAGGGGAGGATTGTCTCCTGCCAAATGCCATTGATGTAATGTAATTTAACATATGTGTGCAGAACAACAGCATATATCTTGTCCTTTCAACCTTTCCAGAAAGAGAAAGGGAGGGGGGGGGCTTCGGGGCTGCTGCCTTGGTAGCAGGGCCTCTCGTTCACCCTCCCTGCTCAAACTCTGGTTTCAAATCTGACCTTTGTCCTAGGATATAGGCCGAGAGTGAAACATATACATTAAAGAATTACAATGTACTAACAACAGCGATTTGTATTAAACCTATAGAATTTCATAATACTAATGTGTGATAATATGTATCAGTAAAAACTGTTAAACACTTGTATCAATTATAAATGGTTATTTAACCTTATATTGTCTGCTATTCCCATGACAATAAGTCATTCTTCAGGAATTTAGCTTAACCCACAAGGAGTTCTGGGTGATTGGCTCAGATAATAATAATAAATAATGTTAAGCTGTTGTAACCTTTATTGTTAGGGTATTAATGACTGGGATTTTATAGATTAAACAGGGTGCAATAAACTACTGAACTGAGTCGAGGTTGGCTACGGATGGTGCAGTGGGTAGCACTGCCGCCTCACAGCAAGGAGGTCCTGGGTTCGAATCCCTGTCGGCCGGGGCCTCTCTGTGCGGAGTTTGCATGTTCTCCCCGTGTCTGCGTGGTTTTCCTCCGGGTACTCCGCTTTCCTCCCACAGTCCAAAGACATGCAGGTAGTTTTATTGGTTTTTAAATTTCTGTACATTTAAAAATTTTTCTTTTCTTTTTTTTAAAGACACTGATTAACACAAAATAATCATTTTATTAACAGAGACTTAAACAAATCAGACAAGGACATCAAAAGAATGAAAACAAACTTAAAGAAAGCGTGATTACAAAATATTCCAAGAAGACCTGACAAAACTTAACAAAATCCATTTCTACAATAAAGAAACTAAGGTGAATTAAAAGACAAGGAAATAGTAAAGAAGAAGGTCCATTTCGCTCAGGTTTAGTTGTCCCGAGAGGCTTCTGTGTCCCTTCTGTGTCCCTTGGGGGGGTGGACTATATGATGAGTTCTTTCCAGTGGTCCACCCCCCACTTCTCTTTAGCCAGGTTTTTACTGCTGTGCATGTCCACCAGAATGCCGTCCTGGAGGAGGTTTTGGATCCTCCTCCGGAGAGTGACCAGGTCTACAGATGTTTTCTGGTAGACCTTGATGTTCCTCGTCTCCCACAGGACCTGCTTCACGGTATTTATGATCCTCTACTGATGCTGGAGCACGGTGGTCTTGCATCCCCCCTGCAGACCGTAGAGGATGCCCTCAGCCATCAGGGAGGACCTCGGCAGGAACCTGCTCAGGGAGACAGAGGAACAAACAAGGCCCCAGACCCGCCTGGCCACGGAGCACTCCCAGAACAGGTGGTGAATGTGTTCTGAGTCAGTGCATCCGTGGGGGCAGCATTCAGTCAGGGCTAAGTGCCGGCGATACATAAAAGTTCTTGTGGGGAGACACCTATGGGCTGTCATCCAGGCAATGTCTTTTTGTTTGTTTGTAAGACACTTGTGTGTCACATTTGCCCAGATGACTTGCGGGTCCAGGTCTGGCCCCCCCCTCAGGAGCGTTACAATTTGTCCAGATCTTAAATGAGCCATAAAGACATGGCCCAAAGACATGCAGGTTAGGCTGATTGGAGAGTCTAAATTGCCCGTAGGTATGAATGTGTGAGTGAATGGTGTGTGTGCCCTGCGATGGACTGGCGACCTGTCCAGGGTGTATTCCTGCTTTCGCCCAATGCATGCTGGGATAGGCTCCAGCCCCCCTGTGACCCTTTTTAGGATAAGCGGGTTCAGATAATGGATGGATGGATGTTCAGATTAAAAGAAAATTAAAATACATCCTCCTGGCAAATGTTTGCAGACTTTAAAAGGCAACCCATGTCCTTGGTCCTGAAGGGTTCAGCTAAAAACATTGAGGGGTCTTGTCCTTATGATACAAATGCCGCTAAATATGAAGTACTATATACCACATATAGATATTAATTGATCTATAACCAACGTTTATTAAGATCTATGGAGCTTAGAGAAACTTCTTCGGACTCTTAGCCGGTTTCGTTTTCGCCGGACATTTTTCTCGGGTTTCTCTTCTGCACAAATTAACCTGTTGCCTACCACTGGCATGGTAGTGGTAGACAGGGGGTTTTCGGCTGGTTTCGAGAGGCTTCTCAGAGCTTTGTGTCTCTTCTGAACTCTCTTTTTTTCCTCTCTTTCCTGGCTCCTCCTCTTCTTTTTCCACCTGGTTTTTCCTCCTAACCTGATGGGCTGGGAGTTTCATTCCCAGTACGTGGCTTGACCTTGGCTGGTGCGGGCTCCACTGCTGCAGAACGCTTTCCTGCCGAAAGCCAGAGGGGAGTACAAGAGCTGCCCGGAGAGAATGCCCAGAAGGGTTGCTCTCCGGGCCTGCACCAGCTTTGCTGGGCCTTCACCGGTTTCTCCCCTCTGCCTCTCCCTCTGGTTTTCAGGCCCTGCAGCAGGTCCAGCGGAGCCCCTCCGGAGGACGAGTCCTGAGGAGCAGGCAGAAAGGGGGATCCGTGGACCTCCCCCCAGAAGACGGTGGCGCTATTTGGATCCGGACCTGTTTCTGCGTACTGGATCAACGCCTGGCGCCCCCCCCATTGGAAGGGAGGTTCACTAGCGGCAGGGGAGCTGAACCATCGGCCCCCCTTGCATGTTCGGTCCCCCTGGGACAGGCCATCAACCTCAGGCGTTTCTCTGTTCTCTGCCCACAGCTGGACTCCGGCCCCCAGCAGGAATGGCGACGGCGGCTCAGCCAGGTGTGCGGCGCCACAATGCCGTCCGGCTAACCCTCCTGAACAGCGGAGAGGGGGGCAGCAGCAACAGGGTAGGCCCCCTGGTGGAGCAGGGGGTGAATGGCGCAGCTGCCATTTTTTTTTTCTCAGACCACTTGTTTGGTATGCAGGAAATCCTCAAATGCCTCGCGAGACTGGGAGTACTGGAGGCGGGCTTTAGCTTGAGTGGCTTTTTTTCTGCAGGCTTCAATCAGGTCGTCGTGGCGCAGATATATTATTGGTTTGAAAGCTGGCATTTATTTTCAAGAAGTGGTAAGCCATTGTTTGAAGCATGTCTGGGCGCGGTAAAGGTGGAAAAGGTCTTGGAAAAGGAGGCGCTAAGCGTCATCGCAAAGTTCTGCGTGATAATATCCAGGGTATTACGAAGCCTGCGATTCGTCGTTTGGCTCGCCGTGGAGGAGTCAAGCGTATATCTGGGCTCATCTACGAAGAGACTCGTGGAGTCTTGAAGGTGTTTTTGGAGAACGTTATTCGTGATGCGGTCACCTACACCGAACACGCCAAGAGAAAGACCGTCACCGCTATGGATGTAGTTTATGCGCTGAAGCGTCAGGGTCGCACTCTGTATGGCTTCGGTGGTTAAATGTTTATGCCTTTTTAAATACTTCCTGGAACGACCCAAAGGCTCTTCTAAGAGCCACCCACATTTGCAATGACAAGTACAATTTCCTAGTTTGTGTGTCCCTGTTAATGGCCGCAATGGAACTCTCCAACCGTCGCATCCTGTTTTGTAGATTAGGTAACGCGTGAGGCTGTATAAAGTGTCGGCATGTCACCCTGCTTGCAAAATGTTTAATGTCAGCATTGTTTTAGGCAAATGTTTGTTCAAAACGGTAATGGCAGTGAAAGACTTCGTAGGAGTACATGGGGCTGCATAAAGTCATTTTATTAAAATTGAATAAGTCGACGAATTTAAACCGCACAATGTAGTGGGGGGTTGTTCCGAAGAAAGACGTGGTTTTAGTTTTTTTCTTTTTCTTTTCCAGATCCGCCATATTCAACCAATTGATTTGAAAATCGTATCGTCAGAAAATAGCATCCAATGATAATCGGTCTGACGTCACCGGTAAAAAAAAGAGCATATATCTTTGCATGCCTCCCAGCGCAAACACTTGAATTACGTGAATTGGGGTTTCTTCATTTTAATTTGCGAAATGCCTGAGCAAGTAAAGTCCGCGCTCTAGAAGGGCTCAAAGAAAGCCGTGACTAAAACCGCTGGGAAAGGAGGAAAGAAACGCAGAAAGTCCAGGAAGGAGAGCTACGCTATCTACGTTTACAAGATGTTGAAACAAATGCATCCTGACACTGGTATCTCTTCCAAAGCCATGGGTATCATGAATTCGTTTGTCAACGACATTTTTGAGCGCATCGCTGGCGAGTCTTCCCGTTTGACTCACTACAACAAGCGTTCTACCATCAGCTCAAGGCAGATCCAGACTGCAGTGCGTCTTCTGCCGCCCGGAGAGTTGGCCAAACACGCAGTGTCAGAGGGCACCAAAGCTGTCACAAAGTACACCAGCTCCAAATAAATTCGTAAAATGATGCTTTACACAAAGGCTCTTTTAAGAGCCTCCCGCCCTTTCATCAGAGGCAAAAATCCATCATTGATATTTGAGGAAGCGGCTGTATTGTAACAGCCTGTGGAGTTGGGTGCATGTCACAATGGTCTTAACCGGCTTGTATAGCTTGTTTCGTGCTTTTATTCAATTAATAGCTTTAAAACCCAACTGAATTCAACATTAATATGGGCGATGGTTCATTCGACTAATCATAATTAACCCTTGTTCTCTGTTTAATTTTGACACTGGTCAAATTGACACGGGACATTATTCGTATTATAAAGCACTACAGAAACAAAAATGTAAAAATGCATAACAAATAGTCTATTTTTCTCATTCCCAGACAATACAGATAAAATATATGGTTAATGCTTTCTAATTAATTCTGATCACTTTACCAATTATTGAGCCATTTGCTTTTGTGAAAAATAAATCCACAATAATCAAGACATGGGTGGCATGATCATGTTTATCTTGATAATCCAATTAATGCTTAATTGGAGTTGGATATAAATTCCATAAAACTAAACAATTTTTGCAATAAATATGGCGTAGGAGTCTAAGCTTATTTTCAGCTATTATGGGGTATGAAAGAATTGCATTCAAACGCTACAGGTTAATGCATAAAACTGCCTGTCAATCTGCGCGGTGAGGTCCGTCGAAAAAAATGTCTTCTATTTGATTGGACGAAATCTCATCAACGCTGCAGCCAATAGGTTAACAGAGTGTTGCTATAAGAAAGACGCTCGTGTATAGCCAACCTCATTCTTTTATCTAATTAGACGTTGAAAATGAGTGGCAGAGGGAAGACTGGTGGTAAAACGAGAGTAAAGGCTAAAACTCGCTCATCGAGGGCTGGACTGCAGTTCCCGGTTGGTCGCGTTCACCGGCTGCTGCGTAAAGGCAACTATGCCCAGCGTGTTGGTGCCGGTGCTCCAGTTTATCTGGCCGCTGTGCTCGAATATCTGACCGCTGAGATCTTGGAGTTGGCTGGTAACGCTGCTCGAGATAACAAGAAAACCCGCATCATTCCCAGACATCTGCAGCTGGCAGTACGTAACGACGAAGAGTTGAATAAGCTCCTTGGAGGCGTCACCATCGCTCAGGGAGGAGTACTGCCCAACATCCAAGCCGTGCTGCTCCCCAAGAAGACCGAGAAGGCCGTGAAGGCGAAGTAATTCCTGCATCACTCCAACAAGAACCATTCAAAGGCTCTTTTCAGAGCCACCACATCCTTCGACAAAGCGCAAAGAACTGCCATTTGAACCTATTGGGAACTTCGTTGCAGTCTTTATTTTTATTTTTTCTTCCTTCTCTTAGTTTCTCACGAGTTTCACATCGTTTTGTGAATCAATTCCAAAAGAAAAGCTTTCCCAGAGCGGTCTTCCGAGTCCTAAACCAGTTGGAAAGTATTAAGCATTACGAATGCATACGAATGTATAAATGTACTTTTCTGTGGTAAATCAGTCCTTTGTTCGCGGTGAACTACGCGAACGTTAGCATTCCGTTTGCTATGGTGACAGTAACGCAAATAACCACACATTACAACAGTGGTATGCAGAAGAGCATCTCTAAACACACAACGTGTCATAACTAACTGGAAATGCTACAGCGGTAGAAGTATAAATACTAAGTCTAATCAATACCCAATAAATTGCTCACTGAGTGTATATGTTAGTCTGTCTCTGTTCTCCTGAATCCTCTGAATAGGTGGACGGACTTCCTGTGAGCTCATTGTCAGTAAATGGTTAAATGGTATTTGAGACTTCCACAGTCGCTGGTTGACCAGTTAGACTCTATACTCAACATGGTTTGACCAGTTTAAGCTATGTTTTGAAGCAGCTGGTATTTCAAGGTGTCATAGCTGGATTATACACCAGTGATGTCAATGACTTGGACTGCTACTGCCCTTAGTATCAACTGAGCATCATTTGAATGCCACAGCATACCTTTTGCAGACCTTTTTGACAACAGTCTACCCTTTTTTCAGAATGGATTCTTCCAGGAGGATTATATTCCATGTCACAAAGCATGAATCACCTCAAGCAGGTTCCACAGTGATGTCATGTTTACACCAATTGCCTCCACAGTACCCAGATCTCAATCCAATGGAGCACCTTTGGAATGAGGTGGAACAGGAAGTTGTCAACATGAATGAAACATTTTTGTATCTACACAAAGAGCTACAACATTCTACATAAAATGAAAAAAAGAAGAAAAAGTACTATACTGCAGATGTTACTATGTCTCGTTGAGGTGAGTTGTCATGTTTAAAAGTCAAACACTTCTAATGATAGATGATGTCAATTAAAACCACCTGCTTAGACCTGTTTTTTCATGATTAAAAATGCTTTAAACTGTATAAACTTGTATATATATATGCACTTAATATTTCATTATATTGTATGTGTCAACCTATTCGACACAGCGGAAACTGCAAAATCAGTTGTGACGCTGTGGGCTGGGGAGCAAGGCCACCGTGGCTGCAGAGCATGACATGTTTAGAGGGGCAACGGGTCATGGCCGTCGTGGCAGCCAATGAAATTCCTGCTCTGGTTCTCAGTAAGGGCTGTCTTTGTCCCATACTCCCAAAGAGTTTTTTTGGTATGGTGCCATTTTTTGGTTCTTTTTGAGACTTGGTGATCTGAAGATACAAACAGTCTTCTTCCTGCATCCATTCCATACATTTTTGTAACAATTTCCATACAGTGCTGAGTGGTATGCTTGACCATGTATTTATTTTCTGTACTATTACCTGACTTGAAATGGTCAATGATCATTTTTCTCTTCTGAATTGACAGTTCTTTGGCTTTTCCCATGCTGATGTATGGCAAAAATGTTTTTGCATGCTTCTTAACTCATTTTCATACTTTCATACTCGTGAAACAGGAATGTCTACATGTCTGAGATTAAGTAAAATGTCATTGCTAATTTAACTTTGTTTGATTTTATTCACAATACCTGTTAGGGGTGCCAACAATTAACAGAAATTGTTTAAAAATGAGATTTACCCATATGTTTGGACGTAACATAGAATATTATCTGTGTTTATTGCATTTCCATTAGTCCACTTTTACAGCTGTCTCCATTCCTAGACCAAGTGCAGAGATTACCCACTTTTTTGTCAAAGCCATTTGCTTCCAGCACAATGCACTCATACAGTAGGGTGGCTGCATATTAAATTATTGAATACAATGAATCACCTCACATAATTGTTGTTTGATGCAATTTAGATGTGTTGTTTTTGAAAGATTTTAAAAAACATTTTTTTTTTAAATCACATGCATAATAATGGGTTTTTAAAAATAGCTTATATTAGTTGTATTGTATTGTGTTAGATATTGTATGTTTCTACTCAGGGTATTCTAGCTGCCAACTAGATGCTAGTTCATAAGTTGATGTATTCTTCAAGGGTTCCAATTGTATCTGTATGGTCACACTTGTCTCTGTGTTTGATCTGCTCTTCGTTGTACTTTGTAATGTCCCACTTTGTCTACAAAAGTGTCCCACTCAACCTGAATGCTACACTTCAGTAAAAGACGGCATTTATTTAGAAATAAATTCTAACTAGATTTTTCCACAAGAATGTTGATAGGGACCTATTTAAATAAAATAAATACATAATTGGAGTAAGTCTTGACTCACTTCAATGGTCCATAGAACAATTTTCAAAAAAGTGTCACACTTTACCAGTGAACACCCAATGTAGGGGCATAAGTGTAATCTAAAAAAAGTCCCCAGGTGCTATCCTATGGCAGCATATCTAACAACTTACTTCTGTGCTTTTCATCTTATGATGTTTTATTTACCTACGTTCATTTTGTATCTTGATATGCATGTGATTCCTCCTTGTACTGTCCGTGTATTTAGACTTCATCAAGCCTGCAAATTCAATTTTTAACTTAAGAGTACTGCGCAAGTTTTGTTTCAATTCAGTTGTTATGTGCTGCAAGCTACGTGAAAAAAATGTATTCCGATTTGATTGGACAAAATCTCATCAATACTGCAGCCAATAGCCAATATGTTGCATAAGAAAGACACTCGCAGTAACCAGCCTTATTTGTTATTCTGACTAGGCATTGAAAATTAGTGGTTGGGGTGATGTAATGATCCTGTATTCATTCATTCATTCATTATCCTAACCCGCTTATCCTGAACAGGGTCGCAGGGGGGCTGGAGCCTATCCCAGCATAAATTGGGCGAAAGGCAGGAATGTACCCTGGACAGGTCGCCAGTCCATCACAGGGCACACACACCATTCACTCACACACTCGTACCTATGGGCAATTTAGACTCTCCAATCAGCCTAACCTGCATGTCTTTGGGCTGTGGGAGGAAACCGGAGTACCCGGAGGAAACCCACGCAGACACGGGGAGAACATGCAAACTCCGCACAGAGAGGCCCCAGCCGACAGGGATTCGAACCCAGGACCTCCTTGCTGTGAGGCGGCAGTGCTACCCACTGCACCATCCATGCTGCCATCCTGTATTCAGTCTTAGTTTATTTTGTGTTTTTGTAACTTTATTATTTTTCGTATTCATGTCTGGTTTCCATTTTCATTCATTATTCATTGCACTTGTCTTTCCCTGTGATGTCTGTGTCTTTCTGTAGTTCTGAGCCCGAGTCACTACCCTGTCTGTGTGATTCACTCTTCGGGGGTTTTCGGAATTTTCCAGTTTCCCATGATTCCTTCTCCCTCTTGCTTTACTTGTTTCCTGCTTTCTCTCCATTCATTTTGTAGATAGCACTTATATACTAATCCCGACTAACATAGAATTTGTATAGTACTAATTATATTAACACACTAATGTGTTTCTCTAACTAACAAACTAACATTCACTAGTTTTGGGTATTTATAGTTTAATCACATAACTAACATTCCCATTCTACCTGCTACTGGCCCCATATTGCAACCACTCCCCATTCCTCATCGTCCCTGGTCACATATTGCACTTTGTCACTGGTTTACCCCCTTCCAATACCTTCACCACCATTCTCACCCTTGTAGATAGGTTCCCTAAGGCTGTTCACTTCGTTCCCCTCATTAAGCTCCCCTCGGCCAAAGAGACGGCTAATCTGCTGATCCATCATGTCATGTGTTTACACTCTCATAGAGTCATGGATAGAGGCCGACAGTTCACTGCACGTTTTTGGAAGGATTTTTGCACTTCAATAGGTTCCACCTCCAGTTTGTCATCAGTTTTCACCCCCAGACCAACCGCCAGACCGAGAGGGCCAGCCAGGTGACTGAGACTGCTCTTAAGTATCTATGCCACATAAACTCGTTGGAGTCACTTGTTGCCTTGGGGCGAGTATGCCACCTCCTCTTCCTCCAAGTTGCCTCCCTTCAAGTGTTGCCTAGGTTACCAGCCTCCACTGTTCCGCTGTTCCCCAGTCAGCTGAAGCCTTAATCCGGCGCTGCACCAGGACTTGGAAAGCCACTCGACTCAACCTGCAGTGTGCGGATGAAGGTGGCAGCCGACCCACATCGGTACAAGGCACCCCTTTACCGTGTTGGAAAAAGGGTATTCCTCATCTCTAGAGACATTCCTCTCCGCGTTGATGCATGTAAGCTGGCACCTCAGTACTTTGGCCCTGCCCCATAGTTAAGATCCTTAGCCCCACAGCTGTACGCCTCAGACTTCCCTCCACCATGCGCCGCATTCACCCCACCTTTCATGTGTCACGGGTCAAGCCAGCTGTTTTTCATTTTGAAGAAAATGGTTAAAGCAGGTGGTTTTAATGTTATGGCTGATCACTGTATGTTTTTGGCTTGTTGTACTTCCATGAACAGAGCTTTTTTTCTTTTTTCGACTATCTCTTTAAAAAGCCAAAATTCCATGTATGATGTTTTAGGGGAGATAATTTATGCTCATCACAAATTCTGTGCATGCGCCTTTGATTTACGATTACTTGGTATTTATCAACATACACACATGGGTATGGAAAAAAGATGTGTCTATGTGTCTTTCATGAATTTGGCGAAAGTTGTTAGTTCTTTTCCGATCACACATACATTTTCAGACAGATTCCTTAAATATTGATAAATGGGGCCTAATCTGTGCAACATAATCGATAAACACATAAATAATCACAATATTTATCCAGAATGCAGCAGCTCGTCTGGTCTTCAACCTTCCCAAATACTCACACGTCACCCCCCTGCTTACTTCCCTCCACTGGCTGCCTGTCATGGCTTGCATCAAATTCAAAACATTGGTGCTAGCCTTCCAAGCAGTTAAGGGGTCTTCCCCAGCTTATCTACAAAAAATCATCAGACCCTACACCCCTGCCAGACCTCTTCGTTCAGCCTCCACAGGCCGCTTGGCACCTCCCCCTCTCCGAACCTCCACCTCACGCTCACGACTACTGTCTGTTCTGGCTCCACGGTGGTGGAACGAACTCCCCGTTGAGGTCAGAACTGAAGAATCTCTCCCCACCTTCAAGCGCAAGCTGAAGACACACCTCTTCAAGCAGCACCTCTCCCCATCCCTCCCTACCTCCCTGTGAACCTTAATTGTTGTCTCTGTGACTTGCTTTGTGTATCGGTATTTTTAGTTAGCTAGGTAAGCAGTGTTTGGATAGTGAACTTTGGTCACTTTTGCTCTGTTGTTTGTTTCTTTGTTCAAAAATAAATAAATAAATAAATTTTAAAAAACTTGGCCCTCGTCCTTATCTTTGTTGTACAGTTAGCAGTGGAAATTGTACTTCCCTCTAGGGCCTTTCAGCGAACTTATCCCTGGTTATGGGTATGCACTTTGTTGTACGTCGCTCTGGATAAGAGCGTCTGCCAAATTCCAATAATGTAATGTAATGTAATGTAATATAAGAACTTTGTCACTTTGGATAAAAGTGTCTACTAAACTAAATGTAATGTAATATAAGATCAATGGCTCTCTTCTTGTTAAATCTACAATGAGGTTTCCTGGGTTATTATGCTTTGGGTAGGACATCAACTCTCTTATAATGAACAAGTTTTCCCACATGAGATGACACAGAGTTCCACATTTTTGCACTCTCTCAATTATCTCAAATATCTGCAATGTCTTTGGCAAATATTTGATAGGGCAGGGCATTAACTAGTGTCCCTGGAGTTTGTGCACAAAATGGCCAGTGATTCTGCTGTGCTGGATCTGCTGTGCATGGGGAGTAATTTCCACAGTTCTTGGATTGGATGGAAATGCAATTTGGAAAGGGATGTTCTGAGATTTTGCCGAGTGGTTGAACTATTCTTCATTTCCAAACAACGGGAATTGTCCAGTGATTATATAATTTTCTATAAATGTACAATTGTTATTCATTACATTATTGGCATTTGGCAGATGCTCTTATCCAGATTAATAATTAATAATTCAACAAAATTAGTATCCTCTTAATGCCACATATCAATTAATGATCTAAAGTATGAATGTTCTAATGCATATTAAGAATGCATAAACATAACTTTTAGATGGTAAATACTGTATTTGCGTAATGCACTATATGTGATGGAAAACTGGTTATGTTTTGCATTTGTGAACTGAGACTGACAGCAGTGAATTCATAAATACTGAATGTGGTCAATATAATTGGCACACTGTGAAATGAAGAATGCAATGACAAAACCCTGTTTTCAATCAACGGTTGTCCTTAACTTTTAATGTTAACTGAAGTATGACACCATTTCTTCACAGATCAGTTTGGTGAGTTAATTATAGTGATTGCTGTTCTCACCACATCATGGCTTTCAGGAAAAATAGGAAAACATATTGCTTTTAATAATCAGCATGGGTTAAAGACTAATTTTGATTAAAACCCAGGCCCACCCAAAGCAAATGGTTTATGAACATGCGGAACAGATTTTAATCTTTTTTTAATTTTTTTTTACTTTATTATTTTGATTTGATGCCATTTGTACTGTGTAATATCCTTATTTCCCCCCAAAGGTGTTACATTACTTATTATATTTTCTAAATATCCAAGGGCGTCATGAGACATCATCCATCCATCCATCCATCCATCGTCACCCGCTTATCCGGAGTCGGGTCGCGGGGGCAGTAGGCAAAGCCGGGTATTCCAGGCGTCCCTCTCCCCAGCAACGCATTATAGCTCCTCCTGGGGGATCCCGAGGCGTTCCCTGGCCAGGAGAGATATATAATCTCTCCAGCGGGCTCTGGGTCTCCCTCGGGGTCTCCGCCCAGTTGGACGAGCCCGGAAAACCTCCAAAGGGAGGCGCCCGGGAGGCATCCTGATGAGATGCCCGAACCACCTCAATTGGCTCCTTTCGATGCGAAGGAGCAGCGGCTCTACTCCAAGCTCCCTCCGGATGTCCGAGCTCCTCACCCTATCTCTAAGGCTGAGCCCGGCCACCCTACGGAGGAAGCTCATTTCGGCCGCTTGTATACGCGATCTCGTTCTTTCGGTCACTACCCAAAGCTCGTGACCATAGGTGAGGGTTGGGACGTAGATCGACCAGTAAATCGAGAGCTTCGCCTTCCGGCTCAGCTCCTTCTTCACCACAACGGTCCGGTGCAACGCCCGCATTACTGCTGACGCTGCACCGATCCGCCTGTCGATCTCACGCTCCCTTCTACCCTCACTCGTGAACAAGACCCCGAGATACTTGAACTCCTTCACTTGGGGCAAAGACTCGTTCCCAACCCGGAGGGAGCAATCCACCGTTTTCCGGCAGAGAACCATGGCCTCGGACTTGGAGGTGCTGACTCTCATCCCGGCCGCTTCACACTCGGCTGCAAACCGCTCCAGTGCGTGCTGAAGGTCACGGTCCGATGAAGCCAGCAGAACCACATCATCCGCAAAAAGCAGAGTCATGAGACATCAGAAAAACATATATTCAGCAACTGCATGGGCATGATTCGAACAAGATCACACTTTATACGTGGAAGAGCAGACCCATTAACATAGCAGTATATTAATGAGGAAATGAGTTTGGTACTAACAATGGTTTCAGCTTGATATGCTGCAGCTTGGATGAAAACTCAGCATAGATATGCACTGTGCTTTACTGTCAAAGATGGACGTCCTGCTTTAAAGCCACACTTGGGTATGGAACGGGTCTTTAATGTTTTCTGTTTTTACACAGAGCTTCTGTTATTCATGAACAAAAAAAGAAATGAGGACATGACATGTTTGCTCATTTTGAGAGTATAATCGAGTGCGATAAGCACGTTTAACTAGTACTTATCCGTGGCAAGTGGCGATGTTTTGGACAGGCTGGAGAAAATACGGCAATATTGCTGAGGACACAGTAGTTAATTTGTTGACAGAAGGCCTTTGGTGGACATTCTTCGGTGTTTTTTTGCTTGTAAAATAACTTCAGATCGTGTTATATTCTCACTATCGGAGAAGAGAAAACACAAGTGAGTCGAGTTTTCAGGAGCTGAGAGACGCTGTACTGGGATGGTTGAGTCTACACGGTTCTCACATCGCATTTAAGTCCATCCCCCTGTCGCACGCGCAGCAGAAACGGAACGTTATCACTGACCGTAAGTGTGAAAGGAGAGAACCTGAGAAATGGCAGAAGAGGCTCCAGCTCCCGCCGCAGCCGTCCCGGCGAAGGCTCCCAAGAAGAAAGCTGCAAGCAAGCCCAGGAAAGCGGGGCCCAGCGTTGGAGAATTGATCGTGAAGGCAGTTGCTGCTTCCAAGGAGAGGAGTGGAGTGTCCCTGGCTGCTTTGAAAAAATCTCTGGCCGCCGACGGCTACGACGTAGCGAAAAACAATTCGCGGGTAAAGCTGGCCCTTTGTAGCCTGGTGACCAAGCAGACCCTGCTTCAGGTTAAGGGAACCGGTGCCTCTGGCTCTTTTAAGCTTAACAAGAAGCAGGCGCTTGAAAAGAAGAAGCCTGCCAAGAAAGCAGCCCCTAAGGTTAAGAAGGCCGCTGCGGTCAAAAAGGCGGTAGCAAAGAAGCCTGTGGCGAAAAAGTCACCGAAGAAGGCCGCTAAACCTAAGGTGAAGAAGAGCCCAAAGAAGGCCAAGAAGACAACAGCGGCTAAGAAGCCAGCAGTGGCTAAGAAGCCTGCAAAGAGTCCGAAGAAAAGTAAGAAGGCAGCAACTGCGGCAAAGAAGCCGACCAAGAGTCCTAAGAAAATCAAGGCAGCCAAGACAAAAGTGGCGAAAGCTAAGCCCGTCAAAACAAAGAAAACCGCTCCCAAGAAGAAGTGAATTGGTCTACGTCTCCAACGTTATTTCACAAATAAAAGGCTCTTTTAAGAGCCATCCAAACATTCTAGAATGTGCAAGTAATTTCCATTTAAATTGATTATATGCTTTCATATGGGCTTAAAGTTTGATGGTGCAATTTAGCCGACTAATATTTCCTCCTTTTTTAAAAAAAAACGTTTTATTTTATAAGGCACCGCTCCAGTTAATTAAATATGTCGCCTATACTGATAACATATGTTCAAATACGATTACTGGTCATTATATTCAATCATTCGTAATACATTATTGATGAATGAATATCGATATTCCGGTTCAAAGTTACCAAGCATCTTGTACTCGTATTTAAACTCATCAAGCCTGCAAATGACATTTTCAGCTTTTTAGAAAGTAATGATTCAATTCAGTTGGTCTGTGCTGTGAGCTCCGTCGAAAAAAAAAATGTCTGCCGGTTTCATTGGACGAAATCTCATCAACGCTGCAGCCAATAGGTGGACAGAATGTTGCTATAAGGAAGACACTTGCCGATAGCCAGCCTTATTCTGTTCTGATTAGGCGTTGAAAATGAGTGGCAGAGGGAAGACTGGTGGAAAAGCGAGGGCAAAGGCTAAAACCCGCTCATCGAGGGCTGGACTCCAGTTCCCGGTTGGTCGCGTTCACCGACTGCTGCGTAAAGGCAACTATGCCGAGCGTGTTGGTGCCGGTGCTCCGGTTTATCTGGCCGCTGTACTCGAATATCTGACCGCTGAGATCCTGGAGTTGGCTGGTAACGCTGCTCGAGATAACAAGAAAACCCGCATCATTCCTAGACATCTGCAGCTGGCAGTACGTAACGATGAAGAGTTGAACAAGCTCCTTGGAGGCGTCACTATCGCTCAGGGGGGAGTACTGCCCAACATCCAAGCTGTGCTGCTCCCAAAGAAGACCGAAAAGGCCGTGAAAGCGAAGTAATTCATACATTGCTCCCACAACAACCATTCCCCCAAAGGCTCTTTTCAGAGCCACCCCACACCCGTACAAAGAACGAAAAGCTGCCATTTGAACGAATTCAACTTGGCTACCGTTGAAAAAAATGTATAACTTTGTCTTCTAAGTAAATTCCGTGACAAAAGAGTCTGCCTTTAGACCTTCCGTTCTACGCGAATTAACGGACCCCAACAATTATTTTAAACATGGTGCACTCAAACCGTACTTTAGACATGCAATCGATTGATGTCATCTCTGCGATCTAAATTTAACACACCAGACGGATGTCGGCTATGTGTCTGTATCATAACGTCACATTTATATACGCATAACAGTAATATACATTTTGCTAACAAAGAATGGACATTATCAATCTGTCCCTCATTGAACCGCAAAACCTTTCTCAGTCCCGCATCCCGCACTTTTATTATTATTATTATTATTATTATTATTATTATTATTATTTATTTTATTATTTTTTAAAATTATTATTATTAACTTCAAGGAGGCAAAAGAAAGGTAAAATAATGTTGGCGGCAAAGGAAGTTGAAGAAACGATCCAATAGTCTCGGGGAATGAAGGCAGGGTCAGGGCCAATGAGCATCCATAAAAGCTTATCCAATCAGCTTCGGGATGGTATGCTTTAAAGGCGCATGCCAGGGCTGGAACGGGATTCAGAAAACCAGTTATCGAGCAAGGACCAATGGCTAGAACCAAGCAGACCGCACGTAAATCTACCGGTGGCAAAGCGCCTAGGAAGCAGCTCGCCACTAAGGCTGCACGTAAGAGCGCGCCTGCCACAGGCGGCGTAAAGAAACCTCATCGTTACAGGCCAGGAACTGTAGCTTTACGAGAAATCCGCCGCTATCAGAAGTCTACTGAGCTTTTGATTCGCAAGCTGCCCTTCCAGCGCCTTGTGCGTGAGATCGCTCAGGATTTTAAGACCGATCTCCGCTTCCAAAGCTCCGCTGTGATGGCTTTGCAGGAGGCTAGTGAGGCATATCTGGTTGGTCTGTTCGAGGACACCAACCTGTGCGCCATTCACGCTAAGCGAGTGACCATCATGCCTAAAGATATCCAGCTGGCCCGCCGCATTCGTGGAGAGCGCGCTTAAGATGGTTTGAACACGTAATCTAAACAAGGGCTCTTTTAAGAGCCACCTCAGTACTTGTTAGAGCGGCAAATGTCTCCATATTCCTTTGCCGCGTGCTTGTTTGTTTCAGGTCCGTGTCTCTTGGTATTTGGTCTGTTAGCGTAGATCATGGACCCATTTGTATGAACAGGGCCCTAGTGATGGGAATTCTGGCTCTTTTTAGAGAGCCGGTTCTTTTGGCTCGGCTACCTAAAAAGAGCCGGCTCTTTCGGCTCCCAAGTGGCTCTTCAGATTTTTTGGTGTTTAAATTAATTCATTACCAAAAATAACGTAAAATTATATGTAAAATGAATTACTAATGTAAAAACCATACATTATATCAAATGTTTATTATTTATATGGCTTATTATACTCAATAAGGAGCAGAGTGCTACAAAAAATAAATTATAAAGTACAAAAACAAAGACCCAATTCAATTAGACAAAAGGTCCCATCTCTGATTGTATTATTTATTAACTTTTAACTATTTACAGTGAAACAACATCGAGAAGCTTAGAGAATCACACTTTACAAAATAATAACACAATACGGTTTTTGAAATAAACAACAACAACAACAATAATAATAATAATGATAATAATAATAATAATAATAATAATAATAATGACTCAGTGGGTAAAGGCAAGCACTTAAACAAGTAGAACAGCCTGGCACATAAATAAATTTACATCAAGTAACAGTAATGCAGCCTTTAAAACCAGGAAAAAAACAACTTCTGTGCCATATCTCAATACAGCAGTATCCAAAATAGCTCAGTGCAGAGACACACACGTCACACATCGTGTAGTTGACCAATCACGTGCGGCTTGAACAGAAAAAAGAAAAAACAAAGCGGCTCCCAGGCAGGAGCCGGCTCCCGTCGTTCACTTCAAAGAGCCGGCTCTAAGAGCCGTTTCGTTCGCGACCGACACATCACTACAGGGCCCGGAATTATTTATCTTTCTCAGGTGAAACCGCTGCGCTCTTCACTAATAAACTAACTGATGTTAAATCAATGAGTAAATCTATCGAATCAGGAACGTACAATTACTCTCTTATTGAAGTAGGCGAGAATAGTTTACTTAATCTTATGGTGGCGTATCCAACGCTGGTGATTCTGATTCAATCATGATTTCGTTCCTCCATATAGATAGGATTTATCGTATGCCATTAATAAACTCAAGGAGTATAGTCATAGTCCATTAACTTCCCATTTGAGTGACATGAATATAGAGTCATTTTAGCTTTTTTACATTTTGTACATAAGCATCAGCTAAATAAATTCTGTATGAAGACAACAGCAACAAGGTCAAAAACCAAGAGCGTTCATACAGGTTAGACTGGAAAGACATGAGTTACTTTAACATCACTGATTGGTCTGGTGTTATAGTTATTGAATGAATGGTAACAAAAGTAATGAGGGATCAATCAGATCAAATAGTCAAATATGTTGGGCAGAGGGCTCATCCTGTCAGTACAGTCACAGACTGATCGGATTTATATATAAATGTAGTAGCCTTCACTGCTATGTTCACTGCTTGTATTTAAATAGTCAGTAATATGGAAAGATCAGATTCCACGAGCAACACATTTATTTGAAATCAGGAACTAATATACATCTGAAATTATGTGGATGACATAACTGCACCATGTTCAAATAATCCACTACAAATTGTTGTTTGACTTTTATTCCGGTAGAAAGGAGGTGTTTCATTAAATTAGTAAAATATGACGTCCAATGGAAGAGTGAAAGGACAAGACAATATTTTATCAAATTCAGAAGAGAATGTGACCAATGAGAGATACAGAAGAGAAGAAATATTTTCAAGAATTAGATTTAGATTTGCACACATGGGCCTAAATGGAATAAATGAAAATGAAATGGAATGGATTGGGATTTTCTATAAACGATTTTTACAATGCCTTGTAATGTAATATTTGGTTCATGTTAGCTCCACGACTTGATTATTTCAGATTGTGTTAACAGTACGCCGATGGATACAAGGAGCGAGTAATACACCGTCAAAATTGACGGTGAACTGGTGTAGTTCTGTTACTTCTTAAATAAGCACATTGGGATGCAGTGAAGCAAAATTGCCGCGAATACTCGGGCAACCCTCAGATTCAAAATAACGACGACATCATTAAATAAGGGCAGGTTGGCCTTTAGCCTAGTGAAAACTTGCTAGCAAGCGTCTCTTGCCAGGTAACATTGCTGCAGTCAAACGACTTATTTGAATTGCTTGGATTTTTTTAAGTGTTATCAATCATTATCCATAAAGGACAGTACAATACATTGCAGATTTAAACATCTTTTTATTTTGCATCATAGTACATGTACTACGTCATTCGAGTAGAATGCATTTTATTTTCACATTCAAGCGATGATCACCATATTCACAAACCCCTGCGTAAGTTTATTAAAATATTTTCCATCGATAACATTGTTATTGTATTCGTGCATCGCCATACACCAACGTATATTAGTTATACCCTGCCTTTCCCGCCCACAATGAATACCCAACCGAAGGAAGACTTCTTGGTTTTACACAAGATGAGAATTGGCTGACCAGGGCACCAAATGGCGCAAAAAATAAAAAATAAAAATGCAGTTGCCGTGCTGCCTTCACAATAACTACCGATAGGTTTGCAATAAACCAACATGTTAGAGAAACGATTATTCTGCTTTTCATAGAGAACGTGGGTGGCTCTTAAAAGAGCCTTTGCTTCCATTTGTTGCGTCACAGGTTACTTGGAGCTGGTGTACTTCGTGACGGCCTTGGTGCCCTCAGACACTGCGTGTTTGGCCAGCTCTCCTGGCAGCAGAAGGCGCACTGCAGTCTGGATCTCCCTTGAGCTGATGGTAGAACGCTTGTTGTAATGAGCCAAACGTGAAGACTCACCAGCAATACGTTCAAAAATGTCGTTCACAAACGAGTTCATGATGCCCATGGCCTTGGATGAAATACCAGTATCAGGATGCACTTGCTTCAACACCTTGTACACGTAGATAGCGTAGCTCTCCTTCCTGGACTTTCTACGCTTCTTCCCTCCTTTCGCAGCGGTCTTAGTGACGGCTTTCTTCGAACCCTTCTTGTGGTTTTATTGGTTTTTACATTTCTTTACATTTTAAAATTCTTTTTCTTTTTTTAAAACACACTAATTAACACAAAATAATCATTTAATCAAGAACTTAAACTAATGAAACAAAGACATCAAAAGAATGAAAACAAACTTAAAGAGTGATTACAAAATATTCCAAAAAGACCTTACAAAACGTAACAAAATCAATTTCAACAATAAAGAAACTAAGGTGAATTAAAAGACAAGAAAATAGTAAAGAAGAAAGTCCATTCCGCTCGGGTTTAGTTGTCCCGAGAGGCTTCTGTGTCCCTTCTGTGTCCCTTGGGGAGGTGGACTATATGATGAATTCTTTCCAGTGGTCCACCCCCCACTTCTCTCTCGCCAGGTTCTTATTGCCGTGCATGTCCACCAGAATGCCGTCCTGGAGGAGGTTTTGGATCCTCCTCCGGAGAGTGACCAGGTCTACGGATGTTTTCTGGTAGACCTTGATGTTCCTCGTCTCCCACAGGACCTGCTTCACGGTGTTAATGATCCTCCACTGACGATGGAGCACGGTGGTCTTGCATCCCCCCGGCGGACCGTATAGGATGCCCTCAGCCATCAGGGAGGACCTCGGCAGGAACCTGCTTAGGGAGACAGAGGAACAAACAAGGCCCCAGACCCGCCTGGCCACGGAGCACTCCCAAAACAGGTGGTGGATGTGTTCTGAGTCAGTGCATCCGTGGGGGCAGCGTTCGGTCAGGGCTAAGTGCCGGCGATACATAAATGTTCTAGTGGGGAGACACCTATGGGCTGTCATCCAGGCAATGTCTTTTTGTTTGTTTGTAAGACACTTGTGTGTTACATTTGCCCGGATGACTTGCGGGTCCAGGTCGGGCCCCCCCCTCGGGAGCGTTACAATTTCTCCAGATCTTAAATGAGCCATGATCATTTTGTAGCTCCACGAGGTTAGGCCAGCCCTGGGCAGATTCGTCCTGTAGGCAAAGACCTTCAGGGCTCGATAGACATAGGGGGGGTCCCAGCTGTAGGGTATGGTGAGGTCCAGCACACCCAAGCCCATTGCTCTGAGGAAGGGGGTGGCATAGTACCTGGCAAAGGTACCAGAGGCCTTACCCACCTTCCCTACGTTCTGGACAAGGGTGGCCAGACCCTGCACCATAATGATGGTTTCGATGTCTGGGACCCCCCGCCCCCCATTCCGCTCCTCCTTGAGGAGGGCGACACGTTTCAGTTTTTCCATGGTGCTCCCCCAGACAAAGCGGAAAGCCATCCGGGTAATTCGCTTCCCGGTGGCTTTGTCTGGGGGAAACACCCTCCCCACATAGAGCAGAATGGGTAGGACAATTGCCTTCAGGACAAGGATCTTACCCGCCATGGTCAAGGGCCGTGCACTCCAGCTCCTGATTTTATTTTGGACGTGGCGGAGGGCTCCCTTCCAGCTGGTTCTCCCTCCTCCATCAGCCTGGAAGGTCACCCCCAGGAGCTTGATGGTATTCCTACGCACAGGGAAGGAAACGGTCAGCTCCTCACTCCAATGTGGAGACAGAAACATTTCACTCTTGTCCCTGTTGACCAGGGCGCCAGTGGCCTCACAGAAGACGTCCAACACCTTGGTGGCACAAGCGATAGAACGACTGTCTGTGGCGACGATGGCAATGTCGTCCATGTACGCCATCACCTTTAGCCGTTCCCCCCCCGCTCCAGGGAGTGGATAGCCCACCACCCCTGGATTGGCCCTGATGGCCTGGAGGAACGGTTCCAGGTAGATGACGTACAGGAGAGATGCTAGAGGGCACCCCTGCCTGACGCCAGACCTCTGACATCGAACGGGGCAGAGGGCTGTCGATTGACAACCACTCTGCCCGTTATCTCAGTCAGACAGATTTTTGTCCAGCGCAGGAGGGGGCCAGGAATGTTCATTTTCTCTAGCACTCTCTCCAAGCACACATGACTCACCCGGTCAAATGCCTTCTCTTGATCGAGGCTGAGAAGACACAAGGGGGACCTCCGCTCCCCGGAGTGGATGATTAGATCCCTCGCGAGGAGCAGGTTGTCATTTATGGACCTCCCCTGCACGCTGCAGGTCTGGTCCGGTCCGATCACCGATGTTATCAGGCCTTGGAACCTCCCCATCAGCGCCTTCGCCATGATCTTATAATCGACTGAGAGGAGGTTGATCGGCCGCCAGTTGCAGATGTCCTTCAGGTCCCCCTTCTTTGGGGGGGGGCATCTTTCCCGAAATATCATTTATAACCCATTAAACTTAAGAGAAAAAAAAGCTGATAAACGCCATTTACTTGCCTTTTAGCTCCTCAGAAGCACAGCGTTAAGTCTTACATTTCAGGATACATGACTAACAAGAGAACCAATTGAAGAGTTTATGCCTTTTTTAAATGGTGTGGGTGGCTCTTAAAAGAGCCTTTGGTTTCATATGCTATATCACAGGTTACTTGGAGCTGGTGTACTTGGTTACAGCCTTGGTACCCTCAGACACTGCGTGTTTGGCCAGCTCTCCTGGCAGCAGAAGGCGCACTGCAGTCTGGATCTCCCTTGAGCTGATGGTAGAACGCTTGTTGTAATGAGCCAAACGGGAAGACTCACCAGCGATACGCTCAAAAATGTCGTTGACAAATGAGTTCATGATACCCATGGCTTTGGAAGAGATACCAGTATCAGGATGCACTTGCTTCAAGACCTTGTACACGTAAATAGCATAGCTCTCCTTCCTGGTCTTTCTGCGTTTCTTTCCTCCCTTCGCAGTAGTCTTGGAGACGGCTTTCTTTGAGCCCTTCTTGGCCGCGGATTTTACTTGCTCAGGCATTTCGCACGGTAATGTGACGATCCTGCGATCCTGTCCCGTATTTCAAGTGTTTGCCCAACGATCTATGCAAATTTGCATGCGCTTTTTACCGATGACGTCAGACCAGTTCTCATTGGAGGCTGTTTTTGCACGACATTATTTACAAAATGTATTGGTTGAATGGCGGGGAAACAAAAGAACGGTCTTCTTCCTTTTGAACAAAGGAAATGCCGTTTTTTAAAATTATTATTATTTCTAATCCGCTAGACATTCATTCTTACACTTTGTAAAACATTTTTTTATTAATTCTTAATGTGGGTTACTCTGCTGTTACCTACATTCAAACTAAGGTACATTACACTCCCCTTGAGCAATACTTTGCTTTAACCAATATTCACATAACTTGAACATTTGTGCATTATGCCTGTGCCGCCCAAACAATAGGTTACACATGCATTAATCCCAACAGGGGGTTTTCTACAAACGTTTATATTTGGTTCATGTTAGCGGCACGACTTGATTATTTTAGATGATTACTTCAGATTGTGGCACCAATACGCCGATGGATAAAAAGGAGCGAGTAATCCAGCGACTTCAATTGACGGTGAACTGGTGTAGTTCTGTTACTTCTGAAGCACATTGGGATGCAGTGAAGCAAAATTGGCCCGTGAAGGATACCGTGAACACTCTAGCGAGGCAGCCCTTAGATTCAAAATAACCATTAAATCAGGGCGGGTTGCCTCTTGAAAACCGTAGTCTTTGGGCGACGAGAGATTATTTTAATCTCACTACGTACGGTGGCTAGCAAGTGTCTCTATTTCATTGCTGCAGTGAAACGAATACTCTAACACAATAGTTTGGATTTTTAAAGAGCGTTATGAATCGTTATCCATAAAATACTGTACAATACATTTTACATGTATATATGCACGTGTGTATGACCAGCGCACCAAATATACCAAGAAAATAATGCATTTACCGTGCCGTCTTCGCAATAACTACCGATAGGTTTACTACAAACCAACATGTTAGAGAAACGTGGAAATTATGCTTTTCATAGAAAACGTGGGAGGCTCTTAAAAGAACCTTTGGGTAAAGCATCATTGCGCTAGTTTACTTAGAGCTGGTGTACTTCGTGACAGCCTTTGTACCTTCAGACACTGCGTGTTTAGCCAGCTCTCCTGGCAGCAGAAGGCGCACTGCAGTCTGGATCTCCCTTGAAGTAATGGTAGAACGCTTGTTGTAGTGAGCCAAACGGGAAGACTCGCCAGCAATACGTTCAAAAATGTCGTTGACAAACGAGTTCATGATGCCCATAGCCTTGGATGAAATTCCGGTATCAGGATGCACTTGCTTCAACACCTTGTACACGTAGATAGCGTAGCTCTCCTTCCTGGACTTCCTGCGCTTCTTCCCTCCTTTCGCAGCGGTCTTAGCAACGGCTTTCTTCGAACCCTTCTTGGGCGCAGGTTTTGCGGCCTCAGGCATCTTTCCACAGACAGAAAAAAAGAATAATCCCGCTTCACCAGTTCGTGTGCATTATAAAAGGTTTGTATGCAAATATTCAGGACCTTCTCTGCGAGCGACATTAGACTGATTCTCATTGGTGGCTGCTCGTAGACAAAATTTTGTAGTTGACTCTATTGGCTGATCCCATAAGGCCATCCTCCTTCGGAACAAAGGAACGCGGTCTCCTTTTTAACCCCGCGTCTCCGATTTTCTTACATTTATTACATTTAATTAAGTCGAAATATGTATTCAGTTATCTACATTCTAAGCAAAGTCAATTATATTATCACTTTGAACGATAAGTTGCTTAAGACAACGGTCACAAAAACGTGTTGATATTAGCAACTTATCTGTGTCGTCCAAAAAGAACTTAAAATAAAAAAGTGGTTCTACAAACGTTAAAGGTTTGTTTAGCATACAACATACATTTTTATTTAACATATGTTCACACATATATCAGAACATATGTTCTGACATTATTTATCGACAGCAAGGTACGGGGTAGATAGTTCTGACATTACTTATTTTGAAACGTACCAAGAATCCATGCAAGCCCAGTGTATTGAATGAGGTGTACTGTCACACACGTGAGAGTTAGTGGTCCGTGGATCTGGACGGGAGTGTGGTCGCTGGTCACACAAGTTTACGGTATTTTATTTAAGTGATTTTTATCTGCATTATTTTATTTATATAACAAACTGTCATGGATGTGTTGCTTAAGCGTACACCCCACAGCGTGGCTGTATGTTTTAATGGCGAGTGTGACAGCAACACGGACAGCCAAAAGTGTCCCTTGTAAAATTGTTCATGCGCACACATCGTTTTATATAGACGGTTTCGGCTTTTCGTTTATGTTAAGATAAAGTTTTAATACAGATTTACCTGCATAACAGTGCAAAACTGTAGTAGTTGTGCTTCAGGTGAAAGTCTTGGTTTAAACGTACAGCAAAAATTGTAATGTAGTACAGGGGACTGTTTAAACGACGGCCCTTCCGGCTTACATCCGAGTGTGAGTAACGTGTATGGATACGTGTAATTTAATTGGTTTAACAGATACAGAAATGGATACGAGTAACACACTACTCGCTCACCCCTAATATTTACACACATGAACACTGTTCCCTTAAATTATATTAATTACATTATTGGCATTTGGCAGACGCTCTTATCCAGAGCGACGTACAACAAAGTGCATACCCATAACCAGGGATAAGTTCGCTGAAAGACCCTAGAGGTAAGTACAATTTCAACTGCTACCTGTACAACAATGCCTTATTAAGGCAAATCAAGTGCGAAAAGCTCATTTAACGAGTACTTATCCCTGGAAAGTGATGATGTTTGGGACAGGCCAAAAAAAATACGGCAATATTGCTCAGGACAAAGGAGTTCATTTGCTGACAGAAAAGCCTTTGATGAACATTCTTTGTGTTTTTTGCTTGTAAAATCACTGTACAGTCTGTTATTTTATCAATATTGGCTGAGAGACACTGTGCATTTAAGCATTTCCATGCCCCTCTCGCACGCGCAGCAGAAACGGAACGTTATCACTGACCGTAAGTGTGAAAGGAGAGAACCTGAGAAATGACTGAAGAGGCTCCAGCTCCCGCCGCAGCCGTCCCGGCGAAGGCTCCCAAGAATGGATGACAGCCCATAGGTGTCTCCCCACCAGGACTTTTAAATGGTAAATGGTTGGCATTTATATAGCGCCTTTATCCAAAGCGCTGTACAATTGTTGCTTCTCATTCCACCCATTCATACACACACTCACACACCGACGGCGATTGGCTGCCATGCAAGGCACCAACCAGCTTGTCGGGAGCATTTGGGGGTTAAGTGTCTTGCTCAGGGACACTTCGACACAGCCCGGGCGGGGAACAAACCGGCAACCCTCCGACTGCCAGACGACTGCTCTTACTGCCTGAGCCAATGTCGCCCCACTTTTATGTACCGCCGGCACTTAGCCCTGACTGAACACTGCCCCCACGGATGCACTGACTCAGAACACATTCACCACCTGTTCTGGGAGTGCTCCGTGGCCAGGCGGGTCCGGGGCCTTGTTTGTTTCTCTGTCTCCCTAAGCAGGTTCCTGCCGAGGTCCTCCCTGATGGCTGAGGGCATCCTCTACGGTCCGCCGGGGGGATGCAAGACCACCCAGCTCCAGCGTCAGTGGAGGATCATTAACACCGTGAAGCAGGTCCTGGGGGAGACGAGGAACGTCAAGGTCTACCAAAAAACATCTGTAGACCTGGTCACTCTCCGGAGGAGTATCCAAAACCTCCTCCAAGATGGTGTGTTGTTGGACTTCCGTCAAATTAAGACTTTACACTGGAAATAACTGGTCCCCCCACAAGAGGGGCATTTGGACCTCAGCACCTGCTCTAAACCTGAGAAAAATGTACCTTTTTTCTTTACATCTGTGCCCTGTGGGATTTTTAATCAACTTTTTGTGTCTTTAAATTTTGTATTGATTATGTTAAATTCTGGTAAAGCTTGGAGTTTCTTATTTGTAATTAATTGTCAAAACATCTTTTGTTTAAGCTTGTTTAGTTTTCCTTATTTAATTATGTATGTAAAATCTTTTCACCCTTAGTTCATTTTTGTTGCTGTGTTAAAATGATTTATTTGATTAATTGAATGTGTTTTAAAAAGATTTTTAATTGTAAAGAAACTTGTAAACCAATAAAAACCCATGTAGCCATCTATTCAATCTGTTTTAAAAAAAGAAAATCTTTTTAAACTGTAAAGAAAATTTGAAACCCAAATAAAACCAATCTTTTCAGAGCTGGCCACATTTTCTATGAAAAGCAGAATTTCCATGTGTCTCTGACGTTTGTAGATTCGTAAGGGTCCTATTTAAAATGCTGTGCGCTTTGCTACTATATACATAGCAATTTGTGACAATATGCTATTTAGGGATTCCCTTACGGACTGTATTTGTTAAAATACAGCAACGTGTAGACTACCTATACTTTCTTGTTTCTAACGTAACTCGTCCAAAGACCGACGCATTACCAGTAGGTTAAAGGCGAAATACAGATGTTCCCATTAAATAGGGCTTTCAGTTAAGTTTGTCTTTCATGGTAACATTTTCTTTTGAATCTGAAGGTGTTTGTCATGGTAACCTGCTACAAGGCCTTTATTAACCTTGCTGTGCTTATTAGGGAAGAAGCCGAGCTACACCAAGGTGTCTTCAAAGGAAGTCGCTGCAATAATCCGCAAGGCTGTAAGAATTCGGGCAGATGCAAAATATGTGAAATAGAAAGGTGATCCATGTTGTAAACATACCTTTATATGTTATATTTTGGGCAAGGTAACATTACATCCTCCATCAGTCTCTTAGATATTCCATTTGAGCCCATGTGTGCAAATCTCATTTTTGAAAATTGTTTCCTCTCTTCTCGTCTGTATCTCATTGTTCCCACTGCTCCTGTCCCTTCACTCTTCCATTGGATGTCATTTTGTGAGCCTTGTGCAGTAATGTGTCATCCACATCATTTCAGATCTATATTAGTTCCTGATTTCAAAAAAATGTTTCAAATAAATGTCTTAGATCTTTCCTTATTACTGCCTTTAAAAACATTTAAATACAAGTGGTGAACATAGCCTATTTTTATATTTGTAAACAAACAACAGCGTTGCAGTGTAGACGACAACATTTATATATAAATCCGATCAGCCTGTGACTGTACTGACTGGATGAGCCCTCCGGGTTCAGAAGACTTCTGAAGGTATAGGGGCCAAATCAATTTCATCAAATTAACCTGCCGTTGTTGATTAATCAGTCAATATGCCAAATGTGAACTTATGCTGTATATATATCTGTTTTCACTGTAATAAAGCAAACATGATGTGTGCAATGTTTAAATTTTTGGCATCCAATTCAAATACTTCTTTGGATTTCTTTGGACCATTCATTCAATCGTTACCATAACACCAGACCAATCAGTGGAAGATGGACTCCCAGTCCACCTGGATTCCTTTCCAAGATTTCTTCATTGTGGTGTTTTTATTTATTTATGTAAATCATGTTTCTGATGCTGTTTATATATATATTTTTTAAAAAAAGGCTATCAAATAAAATTAAAATAAACTGAATGGCTGTCCAGTCTGACCTAAATTAACGCTCTTGGTTTTTCACCTTGTTGCCGTTGTCTTCATGTACAATTTCTTATTTAACTTTAATATGTGTAAAAAGCTAAAATGACTCTTCATGTCACGCAAATTGGAAAAGTTATTGGCCTATGACTATGTTCACTGAGTTTATTGATGGCATAAGAAATCCTATTTATATGAAAGGATGCACACTAGAGAAAGAGGGAATCAAAATCACCTACGTTGGAAACGGTATGCGAAGATGAAGTAGGCTACAATAAGTCCGTAATTGTCCGTAAAAGTATTTGTTCATTGGTTTAACATATTCAACGTTTATTAATGAACCAGTGCAGCGGTTGCACCAGCGGAAAAAAAAAATCCGGGTCCTGTTCAGACAAATTATTCCACAACCTAAGACACGTCGAGACAAAGCCAGAAAAAACCGCAAATAAACGGACATGGAGAAATTTGCTGCTATAAGAAGTACGGAGGTGGCTCTCAAAAGAGCCTTTGTCGTTTAAATTATGGGTTCACGAACAATCTTAAGCGCGTTCTCCGCGAATGCGGCGGGCCAGCTGGATATCCTTAGGCATGATGGTCACTCGCTTAGCGTGAATGGCGCACAGGTTGGTGTCCTCGAACAGACCAACCAGATAAGCCTCACTGGCCTCCTGCAGAGCCATCACAGCGGAGCTTTGGAAGCGGAGATCGGTCTTAAAATCCTGAGCGATCTCTCGCACAAGGCGCTGGAAGGGCAGCTTGCGAATCAAAAGTTCAGTAGACTTCTGATAGCGGCGGATTTCTCGCAAAGCTACAGTTCCTGGCCTGTAACGATGAGGTTTCTTCACGCCGCCTGTTGCAGGCGCGCTCTTACGTGCAGCCTTAGTGGCGAGCTGCTTCCTGGGCGCTTTGCCACCGGTAGATTTACGTGCGGTCTGCTTGGTTCTAGCCATTGCTTCTTACTTGAGTACTGGTTTTCTAAATTCCGTTCCAGGCCCGGCATTCGCCTTTAAAGCATACCATCCCGAAGCTGATTGGATAGGCATTTACGGATGCTCATTGGCCCCGACTCTGCCTTCATTCCCCGAGCCTATTGGGTCGTTTTTTCGACTTCCTTTGTCGCCAACAATGGAAACTTCTCAGCCTTGAAGTTAATAATATTAATAAATAATCAGCCTTGCACGGCTGACTTGGGTGACCAGAAATACTGCCGACATATGTCTGATGTGTTAAATTTAGATCACAGGGATGACACAAATCGATTGCATGACTAAAGTATGGTTTTGAGTGCACCATGCTTAAAATCATTGCTGGGGACCGAAGAACGGAAGGTCTAAGGCAGAGGTGTCCAATCTTATCCTAAAAGGGCCGGCGTGGGTGCAGGTTTTTGTTTTAACCCAGCAGTAACACACCTGATTATACTAATGAACTAATCGTGGTCTTTAATCAAGACCTTGATGAGTAGAATCAGCTGTCTTAGTCCTGTGCGAAAACAACAACACCGGCCCTTTCTGGATAAGATTGGGCAGATCTAAGCTCTAAAGGCAGATTATTTTGTCAGGGAATTTATTTACAAGACAAAGTTATACATGAGGCTATTTTGTGATTGTAAATCATTATTGCATTACGTCCACCTATTGGCTGCAGCGTTGATGAGATTTCGTCCAATGAAATCGGAACACATTTTTTTCGACGTAGCAAGCAGCATAGACCAGCTGAATTGAATCGTAACCCCCGCAGTACTTTCTAAAAAGCTGAAAATGTAATTTTTTGCAGGATTGTTGAGTTTAAATACGAGATGATACTTGGTAACTTTGAACCTAAATATCGATATTCATTCAATAATAAGAATTTATTATGAACCATTGAATAGAGACCGGTAAGCGTATTTGAACATATGCCATCAGTATAGGCGACAAATTCAACTCGCTGGAGTGGTGCCTTATAATAAATAGCTTTAAAAAGAGGAAATATTAGTCGGTTACCTTTATGCCCATATGAAAGCATATTATCAATTTAAAAATGGAAATTACTTGCACGTTCAAGAAAGTTTGGATGGCTCTTAAAAGAGCCTTTTATACTTGTGAAATGACGTTGCAGGAGACGTACACCAATTCACTTCTTCTTGGGAGCGGTTTTCTTTGTTTTGACGGGCTTAGCTTTCGCCACTTTTGTCTTGGCTGCCTTGATTTTCTTAGGACTCTTGGTCGGCTTCTTTGCCGCAGTTGCTGCCTTCTTACTTTTCTTCGGACTCTTTGCAGGCTTCTTAGCCACTGCTGGCTTCTTAGCCGCTGTCGTCTTCTTGGCCTTCTTTGGGCTCTTCTTCACCTTACGTGTAGCGGCCTTCTTCGGTGACTTTTTCGCCACAGGCTTCTTTGCTACCGCCTTTTTGGCCGCAACGGCCTTCTTAACCTTAGGGACCGCTTTCTTGGCAGGCTTCTTTTCAAGCGGCTTCTTGTTGAGCTTAAAGGAGCCAGAGGCACCGGTTCCCTTAACCTGAAGCAGGGTCTGCTTGGTCACCAGGCTACAAAGTGCCAGCTTTACCCGCGAATTGTTTTTCGCTACGTCGTAGCCGTCGGCGGCCAGAGATTTCTTCACGGCAGCCAGGGACACGCCACTCCTCTCCTTGGAAGCAGCAACTGCCTTCACGATCAATTCTCCAACGCTGGGCCCCGCTTTCCTGGGCTTGCTTGCAGCTTTCTTCTTGGGAGCCTTCGCCGGGACGGCTGCGGCGGGAGCTGGAGCCTCTTCTGCCATTTCTCAGGTTCTCTCCTTTCCACTTACGGTCAGTGATAACGTTCCGTTTCTGCTGCGCGTGCGACAGGGGGATGGACTTAAATGCGATGTGAGAACCGTGTAGACTCAACCATCCCGGTACAGCGTCTCTCAGCTCCTGAAAACTCGACTCACTTGTGTTTTCTCTTCTCCGATAGTGAGAATATAACACGATCTGAAGTTATTTTACAAGCAAAAAAACACCGAAGAATGTCCACCAAAGGCCTTCTGTCAACAAATTAACTACTGTGTCCTCAGCAATATTGCCGTATTTTCTCCAGCCTGTCCAAAACATCGCCACTTGCCACGGATAAGTACTAGTTAAACGTGCTTATCGCACTCGATTATACTCTCAAAATGAGCAAACATGTCATGTCCTCATTTCATTTTTTGTTCATGAATAACAGAAGCTCCGTGTAAAAACAGAAAACATTAAAGACCCGTTCCATACCAAAGTGTGGCTTTAAAGCAGGACGTCCATCTTTGACAGTAAAGCACAGTGCATATCTATGCTGAGTTTTCATCCAAGCTGCAGCATATCAAGCTGAAACCATTGTTTGTACCAAACTCATTTCCTCATTAATATACTGCTGTGTTAATGGGTCTGCTCTTCCAAGTATAAAGTGTGATCTTGTTTGAATCATGCCCATGCAGTTGCTGAACAAAATTTTGCTGATGTCTCGGAGTGCCCTTGCATATTTAGTTTTCATCCAGTGTGTGCATCCTGCCCTTTCATCCATAATATAATAAGTAATGTAACGCCTTTGGGGGTAGATAAGGATATTACACGGCATAAATGGCAACAATCAAATCAAAATAATAAAGTTTAAAAAAAAATTCTCGCAGAAATCATGAACTTACATTAAAAGCTAGTTTGAGCAACAGTTGGAAATGTTGGATGTCTTTCCAAGCAATTATCCTCCAACAAAGGTTATAGAAAGTATTTTTTCAAGTTCCATAGTTTAGTGCTACAGAATAGAATTCAAATAGAATGCATGTTCATAAACCATTTGCTTCTGCTGGGCCTGGGATTTAATCAAAATGAGTCTTTAACTCATGCTTATTATTAAAAGCAATATATTTTCCTATTTTTCCTGAAAGTCAGCAATCACTACAATTAACTCACCAAACTGATCTGTGAAGAAATGGTGTCATACTTCAGTTAACATTAAAAGTTAAGGATAACCATTGATTAAATACAGCCTTTTGTAATTTCAGTTTTTAGTGCTTATTATATTGACCACTTTCAGTTTTTATTAATTCACGGCTGTCAGTCTCAGTTACAGTATTTTCCATCTAAAAGTTATTTTTATGCATTCCTGAAATGCAAATGGTATATTCATACTTTAGATCATTAATTGATATGTGGCATTAAGAGGATACATCATTTTGTTGAATTATGAATAACAATTGTACATTTGTAAAAAGTCAATAATCACTGGACAATTCCCGTTGCTTGGAAATGTAGAATATTTAAACTGTAGGCAAACTCCTCGGCAAAATCTCTGTACATCCCTCTCCAAATTGCATGTCCATCCGATCTCTAATTGAAAAGAAACTACCACAACCTCTACAGCTCTACAGATTACAAACTTCAATCATAATGTAATCATTTGTAAAATCCCATTTTTTAAAAGTCTCACAATTGTGGAAATAACTCCCTATGGAGCTCAGCACTGCAGAATCACTGGCCATTTTGTGCACAAACTCCAGGGACACCAGTTAATGCCCTGCCCTATCAAATCTTTGCCAAAGACATTATAGATATTTGACATAATTGAGAGAGCGCAAAAATGTTGAACTACGTGTCATCTCATGTGGGTTAACTTGTTCCTGATAAGAGAGTTGATGTCCTACCCAAAGCATAATAACCCAGGAAACTTCATTGTAGATTTAACAAGAAGAGAGCCATTGATCTTATATTACATTTCATTTAGTAGACACTTTTATCCAAAGTCACAAAATTCTTATATATTGTGATTATTTATACAACTTTCGCCAGATTCATGAAAGACACGTAAACACATTTTTTTCCGTATTCACGTGTGTATGTTGATAAATACCAATTAATCTTAAATCAAAGGCGCATGCACAAATTTTGGATAAGCATAAATTAACTCCCCTAAAACACCATATCTGGAATTTAGGCTTTTTAAAGATAGTCAAAAAAAGAAAAAAGCTTCTCTGAAGTAGAGATTGAAGTTATTTTAATGTAAGCACAAGTCAAAAACATACATACATGGTTTAAACTACGTGCTTAAACCATTTTTTTTTTTCACAATTAAAAATGCTTTAAACTGTATAAACTTGTCTATAAACACTTATTAGTGCATTTTTTTGTTATTTAAATAATTCGGCACTCACTGGCGTTCATGATCACGTCTATCACGGCTATAGAATTTTTTATAGAATTTTTCATATAAAATAATAATGAAGACCCACCATATTTAAAAATGCTATTCCGACATTAGTTTCACCACATACAGTACCATGTAATTCCAACAGAGCGTAGAAGGGTGAAACTGATGTCGGATTAGATTCCACGCATCTGTAATTATGGCAGTGGGCTTTATTTCTGGAGCATCTGTTTAGATAGTGCACCCCCCCCCCCCCAAAAGCTTAAATTAAAAAATTAAACTTTTGAATGGAATTCACTTACGATTATCTGCTTATATAAGTACACATATCATATAATTAAATATTAACTGTTTATAGACAAGTAGATGAAAGCATTTTTAATCATGAAAAACAGGTGGTTGGCTGATCAGTATATTTTATTTCAGTTATGTAAGCAGTGAATTGTCAGAGCTATGGAAGACTAAAGCCTGGCAATATAGCCAAGCTGTTGTAATCTCTTTCTCAAGTAACATGAACTATGCAACAGGTAAAAAGAAAATGGTTTCACATTTGGCACTTTCTTTCCCACAGTGATGTCTGCAAGGCAGCAGTTTCAGCTCCACCAACCATATAATTATGTGAACATATTATTACTTCGCTAGCAACTTTTCTGTCATGTATTGTTATTTAATGTATCTGTATTTATGTTACAGAGCTAAATACACTGCTCAAAAAAAATCAGGGAACACTTAAGTGTTGTGACAGTGAATTTATGCATCATAATGTTTATTGTTTGTGTCTATCTGGTATGGCTGTTTGCCATGTTCTGGCATATCTCATTTATTGTGGTGATAACCTGTGTCCAGGTTATTGTGGAGTCTACTCACCCCCTGACCATGCTCACCCATAGGCCTCCCCTCCTGACTGCCTGGGAGGTTCCGTCCTTGAGAGGTGGCAGTAGGTGTTCTTACCCCAGGGGGATGTTGTAGCCCCCTTTGGAGAGTCCGGGCCGGGACTAGCTGGTCCCTAATGGATTGTGGGTAAAATATGGTGTTTTGTTGAAGATTTTCTTTGTGGTACACTGATTTTAATAGTTGCGTTGCGGGTTTGGGAAGGGGATTAGGCCTGTCTAAAGATTTAGAATTTAGAATTATTTTTGTGTTCGACTGTATTATTTGTCTTCTTGTGTTGACTGTGGCAGGTTATTGCTGGATTTGGAGGTTGGCTAGGTGTATGCTGTGATTGTACTGTTGTTGGTGATCTGAGGATGAGGAGTGTGACCCCTCCACCACGAGTCAGGCTCCTCCTTTACTGTGGTGACAGAGGATTGAATAACAGGGGGTGCTGTTGAAGTGGGGGTTACAGAAATCCAGACTCCATCCTCATCCAGGACCCTCCTGGCTTCGCATTTAACTTTCCCATAGCTGCCCAACCACGTACTCACATCATGGTCCTACACAGTTTCATTGAAAAACTGCACAGTGACCACTTTGCTTTCCATGTCGGGCAGGGGCTCGACTTGGAAGTTACTGAGGGGAGACCTGTTCTTCCCCTCTCTAAAGAGGTTCCAGAACCTCTCCAGGACATTAGCATTCTTGAAGCTAACTTCAAAAATATCAGCATTCCCTGGAACCTTCACCAGGCAGTTCAGGTCGCCTGGCACGAAGCCCATGGCTCGCTGAAGCACTGCCCGGCTAAACTCCAGGCGGGTCATACCTGTCACTCTCCTCTGGCTGTTGGCTGTTGGGGCAGCAGCATTGGTTCCCCCCCTAGTGGACGCTGGCTCGGTGGCGCCCTCCACAGCTGCGCCATTCGCCCCGTGCTCCACCAGGGGGCCTACCCTGTCGCTGCTGCCCCCCTCTCCGCTGTTCAGGAGGGTTAGCCGGACGGCATTGTGGCGCCGCACACCTGGCTGAGCCGCCGTCGCCATTCCTGCTGGGGGCCGGAGTCCAGCTGTGGGCAGAGAACAGAGAAACGCCTGAGGTTGATGGCCTGTCCCAGGGGGACCGAACTTGCAGGGGGAGCCGCTAGTGAACCTCCCTTCCGATGGGGGGGGCGCCAGGCGTTGGTCCGATACTCTGGAAAATAACTCCGGTCCAGATCCAAAGGGCGCCACCGTCTTCGGGGGGAGGTCCACGGATCCCCCTTTCTGCCTGCTCCTCAGGACTCGTCCTCCGGAGGGGCTCCGCTTGCCCTGCTGCAGGGCCTGAAAACCAGAGGGAGAGGCAGGGGGGAGAAACCGGTGAAGGCCCAGCATTAGCAGGGATTAGTTCCTTTGCTCCACTCTCTCCAGCTACCCGATGGCAGTTTGTGGGTTTGTGGGTTTGTGGGTATGTGGGTATCAGTGGAGGCTGGTGACTTCCAGAATTGAGGAGGCCATTTTTTTCCGCTTGCTCACTTCACTCGCGATGGAATGTTCCCTGTTCTCTTATCTGTCTTTGTGCTGGCCAAAGGCATACTATTTGGAGTGTAAGCTACAGTCAGAAAGTTCTGGCTGATGAAATTCATTGTGCAGAGCTTAGCCTTGTGCCTTCCTGAAGAAATGACATTGCTGTAAGTCTATGAGCCTGCCTGATAATTAAGCTGAGAAATGACATTTGGATGTAATATAAATGCCAAGTGAACATGTGTAAAAGGCAGGAATTTTAATTATGTAGTTAAAAACAATTTTGTTTAGCTTACATTTTTCATTCTTCTACAGCTTCAACATGTAATCACCAATTTAATCAAGTTTAGCATATAAAAAAGATAAGATAACACTTTCTTTATCATATGTAGTTTTATTCAATATATTTAATATAAAATATGTAAAAATATGGTTCCAGTTGGCTTTATCTAACGTTAACGTTATCCACTAGAGGGCAGCACTCTATTCGTATTTAGAGTGAATTTCCTCACAGAGCAACAATTCAGTAATTTGATATGGAAGATTATTAAATTGACTTGTAATAAAACAAAATGGACTACATTAAAAATAAAACTGTTCAATAAATCCCAAATGGTGTCTAACATGACCTATTGAATGTCATTCTCACTCCCTAGTATCTGGAATCTGCATATCTCCAGCCCAAGATCTCAAATTACGCCAGAATCTCGCCGACTTCCGAGGTTTTAAGCAAAAGTATTTGGCCAAATGAGCTATAAACTTCAGGGATGATAGCCAGGGGTGTAAATTTCCTGAAAAGCACAAGTTGATAGGACACTCGTAGCCACTATGGCGAGTGTTTGACTGAAGTGACTGGCGAATTCTCAAAATGGCTTCTGTGTTGAATAGGAAAGGAAAGGATAGTTGATTCCAAATGAACCAGTAGCATGTGATTGGACGAACAAAATGTCAATCTTTCAGCCCTGGACACAATGCATGGTGAGGCCAGGCCTCCGTTGCCCACCCATTTTCAGTGATCTGGCCAATCACATATTGGCATGAAAAAAAATGCATTACATTGACTTCTATGAGAAGCTAATTTCCTAGGGGAGGCCTGGCCTCCCTTAATACAAACTGATAGGGAAATCTGGCCTGTTGCTTTACAATTGCAATATTGGGTTTTAGCCATGGGAAAATTTAGATTTATGAACAAAACTAAAATAATATGAATATAAAAAATAAAAAATATGTTTTTTGTTAAAATAAATAAATAAAATAAATATATTTATTGTTTTTTTAAATCTCTCTCTTCTCTCAAATTATTGGGGAGGCCAGGCCTCCTCCACCTCTATGGAGGAGCCTCCACTGGTGGGTATGTGGGTGTGAGTGTGTAAGTGAATGGTGTGTGTGTGTGCCCTGCCATGGACTGGCAACCTGTCCAGGGTGTATTCCTGCCTTTCGCCCAATGCATGCTGGGATAGGCTCCAGCCCCCCTGCGACCCTGTTCAGGATAAGCGGGTTAAGATAATGGATGGATGGATAGGGCTGCAACAATTAGTCGATGACGTTGACCATGTAATTTCAGTGATTTGGATATTCATAACCGAACAATAATATGGTGCTTTGCACACTGTGCAAAGACGAAACAGCAGATCACAGCAGCACGACGGCCATGCACGAACACCTCAAAAGAAAGCATCTAGGAGCTGTGATGCTAGGTTATCCAGTTTGCTATTGTTATGCATATGTAGCTTTGTAACGTTGTCAAAATTACTATTCATAGACAAGTCATTGAATGAGCTGTATTAAATTATAGTGTGCTGGTTGCACGATTTTAGTGAAATTAACCTAAAACACATACATGTTTGAAATCTAGCTAGAGTCCTTGTTTTAATGTGAATTGTACAGCCATGATAATTGATGGAATTGGACTGGACTGTTGGAATTGTTATAACACCACAGTTACCCAACGGCTGTGTGGATCTTATTGTGGCTACACCGGGGATCGAACCATTAGGCTACTGAGTAACTCTGCCCACGGTTTTACATTCCATAAATGACATCAGGGAACGAGCGTTTTGTAAAACAAACAAAAGGCATTATCAGCAGCTGTTACAATTCTCAATGTAAATATGTATATCCTTATATATATAGTCTTAAAAAATCTTGTCGAAATGAACGATTTGTAAGGTAAGATTAATAACGTCTCTGAGTTTACTTATGTGCCGTCTTTGCAGTAGAAATGGCGGATGCTCAAAGTCATAACATGCGCAACATGTGTAATCTAATTAGTACGCAATGAATGAGTCACATTCGAAATAGAAATAACTGAATAAATATGTTGATTCAACAAATTTGAATTTCAATGATTCCATGTCCAAGTTCAATGTTTACTATCATTCTAATAAACACATAGCCTCATGGCTAAGTAACCATGTGCACACTGCGTAGCGCAAAGACCAACACGAATACAATCTTACGCAAATTGTGCATGAGCATGTAGCTACAGGCATAGATAAATTGTATATAATAAAAAACAATGTCATAGAAATTTGTGGGTGTTATATTATTTCAAGAGAATAAAGTAGCTATAATGAGTCAATACATTAAAAGCAGTAAGACATCTTACTTCAAAAACATGTCAATACAACTGCAAATTGTAAATTACCCTAAGTAAATTAATCATTTAATCGATCAACTAATCGATAAAATAATCGTCAGATTAATTGAAAACAAAATAATCGTTGCAGCCAAACATTTCGATGATCCGTTTGAGGTTCAGATTCAATCCAATTGGTCTGTGCTGCTAGCTACGTCGAAAAAAATGTCATTGGACGAAATCTCATCAACGCTGCAGCCAATAGGTGGACAGAATGTTGCTATAAGGAAGACGCTCGCCGGGAGCCAGCCTTATTCTCTGTACTGACTAGACGTTGAAAATGAGTGGCAGGGGCAAGACTGGTGGTAAAACGAGAGCAAAGGCTAAAACTCGCTCATCGAGGGCTGGGCTCCAGTTCCCGGTTGGTCGCGTTCACCGACTGCTGCGTAAAGGCAACTATGCCGAGCGTGTTGGTGCCGGTGCTCCAGTTTATCTGGCCGCTGTGCTCGAATATCTGACCGCTGAGATCTTGGAGTTGGCTGGTAACGCTGCCCGAGATAACAAGAAAACCCGCATCATTCCTAGACATCTGCAGCTGGCAGTACGGAACGACGAAGAGTTGAATAAGCTTCTTGGAGGCGTCACTATCGCTCAAGGCGGTGTACTGCCCAACATCCAAGCTGTGCTGCTCCCCAAGAAGACCGAAAAGGCTGTGAAGGGAAAGTAATTCATGCATCACTCCTAAGAGGACCATTCACACCCAAAGGCTCTTTTCAGAGCCACCCTACTCTTCTATAAAGCGCGAAAATCTGCCATTTTATTTTGAGCCTTTTGTTTTCCCGCGCTTTAACATAGTGAAATGATTAAGTCACAAAATTGCCTTCGTTCTCAGGTTAAGTTAAAAAAAAAAAAAAAAGCATTCGCTTGTCCTTCCATTCTTCGTGAATTAACGTGTCCCCAGCAATCATTTTAACCAATGCAATCGATTGATGTCATCCGTGTGACTTAAATTTTACAAGCCAAACTAAAGGATGTGTGTCAATGTGTCATCTCTTTTGGTGATCGAATCATTGGTCTAAAATCCACTTTTTCCCACTTTGTTGGAATCAATGCTAAAAAAAGCTGGCTGGGAGCTACCATAAAACCCGGTGAAGTATAATCTGAGAATTTGGATAAGCCAGTTTAAAAAAACTTGAGTGCAGTCACAGGCTAATCGAATGTAATATACAAGTAAAATCTAAAAATATATACATTTAATCAGGAACCAATATGGCCTACATTTAAAATGCGGATTACTGCACCATGTTTAAACAATCAACAAAAAATTATGCCATGAGGCAATGAAAACAGAATCGTTATAGGCATTCATTTAAAGATTGAAATCAGGGATTTTTATTTAAAATTGGCATCTTGCCCAAAATACCAGTTATAACTTAAGAAAAAAAAAAGCTGATAAACGCCATTTACTTGCCTTTTAGCTCCTCAGAAGCACAGCGTTAAGTCTTACATTTCAGGATACATGACTAACAAGAGAACCAATCGAAGAATTTATGCCTTTTTTAAATGGTGTGGGTGGCTCTTAAAAGAGCCTTTGGTTTCATATGCTTCATCACAGGTTACTTGGAGCTGGTGTACTTTGTGACGGCCTTTGTACCCTCAGACACTGCGTGTTTGGCCAGCTCTCCTGGCAGCAGAAGGCGCACTGCAGTCTGGATCTCCCTTGAGCTGATGGTAGAACGCTTATTGTAGTGAGCCAAACGGGAAGACTCACCAGCGATACGCTCAAAAATGTCGTTCACAAAGGAGTTCATGATACCCATAGCTTTGGAAGAGATACCAGTATCAGGATGCACTTGCTTCAAGACCTTGTACACGTAGATCGCATAGCTCTCCTTCCTGGTCTTTCTACGTTTCTTTCCTCCCTTCGCAGTAGTCTTGGAGACGGCTTTCTTTGAGCCCTTCTTGGCCGCGGATTTTACTTGCTCAGGCATTTCGCACGGTAACGTGACGATCCTGCGATCCTGTCCCGTATTTCAAGTGTTTGCCCAACGATCTATGCAAATTTGCATGCGCTTTTTACCGATGACGTCAGACCAGTTCTCATTGGAAGCTGTTTTTGCACGACATTATTTACAAAATGTATTGGTTGAATGGCGGGGAAACAAAAGAACGGTCTTCTTCCTTTTGAACAAAGGAAATGCCCTTTTTTAAAATTATTATTATTTCTAATCCGCTTGACATTCATTCTTACACTTTGTAAAACATTTTTTTATTAATTCTTAATGTGGGTTACTCTGCTGTTACCTACATTCAAACTAAGGTACATTACACTCCCCTTGAGCAATACTTTGCTTTAACCAATATTCACATAACTTGAACATTTGTGCATTATGCCTGTGCCGCCCAAACAATAGGTTACACATGCATTAATCCCAACAGGGGGTTTTCTACAAACGTTTATATTTGGTTCATGTTAGCGGCACGACTTGATTATTTTAGATGATTATTTTAGATTGTGGCACCAATACGCCGATGGATACAAAGGAGCGAGTAATCCAGCGACTTCAATTGACGGTGAACTGGTGTAGTTCTGTTACTTCTGAAGCACATTGGGATGCAGTGAAGCAAAATTGGCCCGTGAAGGATACCGTGAACACTCTAGCGAGGCAGCCCTTAGATTCAAAATAACCATTAAATCAGGGCGGGTTGCCTCTTGAAAACCGTAATCTTTGGGCGACGAGAGATGATTTTAATCTCACTACGTACGGTGGCTAGCAAGTGTCTATTTCATTGCTGCAGTGAAACGAATACTCTTTAACACAATAGTTTGGATTTTTAAAGAGCGTTATGAATCGTTATCCATAAAATACTGTACAATACATTTTACATGTATATATGCACGTTTATATGACCAGCGCACCAAATATACCAAGAAAATAATGCATTTACCGTGCTGTCTTCGCAATAACTACCGATAGGTTTACTACAAACCAACATGTTAGAGAAACGTGGAAATTATGCTTTTCATAGAAAACGTGGGAGGCTCTTAAAAGAACCTTTGGGTAAAGCATCATTGCGCTAGTTTACTTGGAGCTGGTGTACTTCGTGACAGCCTTTGTACCTTCAGACACTGCGTGTTTAGCCAGCTCTCCTGGCAGCAGAAGGCGCACTGCAGTCTGGATCTCCCTTGAAGTAATGGTAGAACGCTTGTTGTAATGAGTCAAACGGGAAGACTCGCCAGCAATACGTTCAAAAATGTCGTTGACAAACGAGTTCATGATGCCCATAGCCTTGGATGAAATTCCGGTATCAGGATGCACTTGCTTCAACACCTTGTACACGTAGATAGCGTAGCTCTCCTTCCTGGACTTTCTACGCTTCTTCCCTCCTTTCGCAGCGGTCTTAGCAACGGCTTTCTTCGACCCCTTCTTGGGCGCAGATTTCGCGGGCTCAGGCATTTTTCTACAGGCGAAAAAACGACTTGTCCCGCCTCACCCGTTCGTGTGCATTATAAAAGCTCTGTATGCAAATATTCAGGCCCTTCTCTGCGAGCAACGTCAGACGGATCCTCATTGGAGGCCGCGCGAAGACCAAATTTTGTAGTAGACTATTGGCTGATCCTTAAAGGCCGTCCTCCTTCGGAAAGAAGGAGCCCACACTGTATTCTTTTTAACCCCGCGACTCCCATTTCCTTTTCGAACATTTGATGAATTCAAATTATTACGATTTTTTAAAATCTGCATTCTCAGCAAAGTCACTTTCAGCAATACATTGCTTAAAACAATTCTCACATAACGTGTTCATTTTTTCAACTTACCTGTCCCGTCCGAATTTAAATTAAATAAATGTATGTTTAGTACACAATATGCATCAAATTTTTATCTAACATGACAAGTTTCGATTGCAGCTACTTCCCCAATAAGCAGAACGAGATAGCAGGCAAGCTTGCCATGAAACACCTTCAGATTGAAGGGAAAATGTTACCATTAAATAATTTTAAATTAAGGGAACATCTGCATTTAACTTTTAAAGTACTGGTAACATTTCGGTCGTTGGGCGAGTCTCCTTTTACATTATTGGCATTTGGCAGACGTACAAACTAAGCAGGACACAATCCTCCCCTGGAGGGATGCGGGGTTAAGGGCCTTGCTCAAGGGCCCAACGGCTGTGCGGATCTTATTGTGGCTACACCGGGATTCGAACCACCGACTTTGCGACCATGCGTGCCCCAGTCGTTTACCTTAACCACTACACTACAGGCCGCTAACCTACACGTTACTGCCTTCTACAAATGCCAACGTTAAGGGAATCCACAAATAGCATATTGCATTTACCATAAATCACTATGTACGGAATTATGCGTACTGCATTTTAAACACCGAAACCCTTTATGAATCTAAGCACACACGAAGAAACAAGGAAACGTTGCTTTTCATGGAAAACGTGGATGGCTCTAAAAAGAGCCTTTGGGTTGTTCCAGAACGGAGTTATGATGGTGAAGCTTTTACCCACCGAAACCGTACAGAGTGCGACCCTGACGCTTCAGAGCATAAACTACATCCATAGCAGTGACGGTCTTTCTCTTGGCGTGCTCAGTGTAGGTGACGGCATCGCGGATCACATTCTCCAAAAACACCTTCAGGACTCCACGAGTCTCTTCGTAGATGAGACCGGATATACGCTTTACTCCTCCACGGCGAGCCAAACGACGAATCGCTGGCTTAGTAATGCCCTGGATATTGTCACGGAGAACTTTGCGATGGCGCTTAGCGCCTCCTTTTCCAAGCCCTTTTCCACCTTTACCGCGACCAGACATTCTTTCAAACAATAGCACAGAAAATACGATACCAGTATCCAGAACCACATGCATACGAATAAATGTGCACAAAGACGACCTGATTGAAGCCAGGATCAGCGAAGAGGCGGTTCTACATAAAGCCCGCCTCCAACCCTCCAAGCCTTATATTGGGGATTTAACTGAATACCAAACAAGTCGCTTGAATAAAACAAAACATCTTCTTATCAACAGTAATCGTAATCATAATAGCGCTAGACTGTAAAAAGGCAAGGTTGAAAATAACCCAAACTGCATCGTTTTTGGGAACATACTGCTGGGTAAATATGGGACAGAACACACGCTGGGTTGATTTTACTTAGCAACTTGGTTAGACTGAAAACAAATAGATTGCTGGGTTAAATCTTATCCAAATATCGGGGTATCTTTCTGTCATTCTGTTCTGTTGATAATTTTCCCACCACTGCTGGACCCACACTTATAAACCTGTTTAAAACTGAAATTTATTTTCCTTGAATATAATAAGGCACTACTGATTCTTTAATGTATCACATAGTAGACTTCCATTGCCAATTTTGTATGACAATGGGCTTGTACAAGCCTGGTAATATGCAATTCAAATCTAAACAAAATATTATGCATTCATAAACATTCAAGTGCCTGAAAAATGAATTTCTCTTTGTAAAGCAATATTCCCACCATCTGCACTTTGATTTCATAGCATTTTTCACAGATGTGAGCATTCAATGATATTTCTCAACTTGAGACTTGAATTGGACTCTCGCATAGACTTCAGATTTAACTTGAACTTTCGTGAGCAAAACTGTAGACAAATTGAATAGGTAAGTGGCCAAAGAGGAAATAAGAGCAATGCACATAACCATACTCACAGCTGTTGTGGAGGAAAAGGTCCCACAACACTAGGGCTGCTGGCAAACTTCACTCCCTGCCTATTCTTACTTTCAAGACTTGAAATACATGGTTAAGCTTTTCTACAAGGTGGACTTGGTTTTTACTTTAAATTGTAATTAATAACTGACATCAAAGAGTAATGTTCCATTCATGTTCATGAAAAATTATTACATTAAACTGGTTAATTTATGTTCTATTTCTTAAAATCATCTTACATCAATCAAAAACTTTTACGAAATTAAAGGCAATGTTGTATGTTTATAAATGTACACAGCTCTACTTCTAATTATTGGGACATGGCCAACTATTTTTTAGAATATATTTTGTCATCATTAATATTTTAATAAAGATTTTGCATATTTTAATAAACAAAGTCTACATTGAAAGCAATCTAGTTTTTCTTCACTATTATTGAGAAATGCTTTCACAGAACAGCAAGATTTGAAGGCTATTTGCGAGTACTCACATTAGGTCAAATGGTACACCTCTGCAGCAATTCTTCAGGCAAATATGTTGCCCAAAATTAATCAGACTTGGCCGGCTTGCCAAGGGAAGAAGTAAAAAAGTTTTAAAAAAATCTTTAATATGTCTTTAACCAAGCTATGGTGTGACTGGGTTGTTTGCACGTCACGCTCATCCCCTTTCATTCCATCTGTTACATATGCTGCAATAGTGTAGCACCCTGGGGCTTTATGCTGCAATAGTGTAGCACCCTGGGGCTTTATGCTGCCATAGCGTAGCACCCTGGGGCTTTATGCTGCCATAGCGTAGCACCCTGGGGCTTTATGCTGCCATAGTGTAGCACCCTGGGGCTTTATGCTGCCATAGTGTAGCACCCTGGGGCTTTATGCTGCCATAGTGTAGCACCCTGGGGCTTTATGCTGCCATAGCGTAGCACCCTGGGGCTTTACATATGCTGCCATAGTGTAGCACCCTGGGGCTTTATGCTGCCATAGTGTAGCACCCTGGGGCTTTATGCTGCCATAGTGTAGCACCCTGGGGCTTTATGCTGCCATAGCGTAGCACCCTGGGGCTTTACATATGCTGCCATAGTGTAGCACCCTGGAGCTTTATGCTGCCATAGTGTAGCACCCTGGGGCTTTATGCTGCCATAGTGTAGCACCCTGGGGCTTTATGCTGCCATAGTGTAGCACCCTGGGGCTTTATGCTGCCATAGTGTAGCACCCTGGGGCTTTATGCTGCCATAGTGTAGCACCCTGGGGCTTTATGCTGCCATAGTGTAGCACCCTGGAGCTTTATGCTGCCATAGTGTAGCACCCTGGGGCTTTACATATGCTGCCATAGTGTAGCACCCTGGGGCTTTATGCTGCCATAGTGTAGCACCCTGGGGCTTTACATATGCTGCCATAGTGTAGCACCCTGGGGCTTTATGCTGCCATAGCGTAGCACCCTGGGGCTTTATGCTGCCATAGTGTAGCACCCTGGGGCTTTACATATGCTGCCATAGCGTAGCACCCTGGGGCTTTATGCTGCCATAGTGTAGCACCCTGGGGCTTTATGCTGCCATAGTGTAGCACCCTGGGGCTTTATGCTGCCATAGTGTAGCACCCTGGGGCTTTATGCTGCAATAGTGTAGCACCCTGGAGCTTTATGCTGCCATAGCGTAGCACCCTGGGGCTTTATGCTGCCATAGCGTAGCACCCTGGGGCTTTATGCTGCCATAGTGTAGCACCCTGGGGCTTTATGCTGCCATAGCGTAGCACCCTGGGGCTTTATGCTGCCATAGTGTAGCACCCTGGGGCTTTATGCTGCCATAGTGTAGCACCCTGGGGCTTTATGCTGCCATAGTGTAGCACCCTGGGGCTTTATGCTGCCATAGTGTAGCACCCTGGGGCTTTATGCTGCCATAGTGTAGCACCCTGGGGCTTTATGCTGCCATAGTGTAGCACCCTGGGGCTTTACATATGCTGCCATAGTGTAGCACCCTGGGGCTTTATGCTGCCATAGTGTAGCACCCTGGGGCTTTATGCTGCCATAGTGTAGCACCCTGGGGCTTTATGCTGCCATAGCGTAGCACCCTGGGGCTTTATGCTGCCATAGTGTAGCACCCTGGGGCTTTATGCTGCCATAGTGTAGCACCCTGGGGCTTTATGCTGCCATAGCGTAGCACCCTGGGGCTTTATGCTGCCATAGCGTAGCACCCTGGGGCTTTATGCTGCCATAGTGTAGCACCCTGGAGCTTTATGCTGCCATAGTGTAGCACCCTGGGGCTTTATGCTGCCATAGCGTAGCACCCTGGGGCTTTATGCTGCCATAGCGTAGCACCCTGGGGCTTTACATATGCTGCCATAGTGTAGCACCCTGGGGCTTTATGCTGCCATAGCGTAGCACCCTGGGGCTTTATGCTGCCATAGTGTAGCACCCTGGGGCTTTATGCTGCCATAGCGTAGCACCCTGGGGCTTTATGCTGCCATAGTGTAGCACCCTGGAGCTTTATGCTGCCATAGTGTAGCACCCTGGGGCTTTATGCTGCCATAGCGTAGCACCCTGGGGCTTTATGCTGCCATAGCGTAGCACCCTGGGGCTTTATGCTGCCATAGTGTAGCACCCTGGGGCTTTATGCTGCCATAGTGTAGCACCCTGGGGCTTTATGCTGCCATAGCGTAGCACCCTGGGGCTTTATGCTGCCATAGCGTAGCACCCTGGGGCTTTATGCTGCCATAGTGTAGCACCCTGGGGCTTTATGCTGCCATAGTGTAGCACCCTGGGGCTTTATGCTGCCATAGCGTAGCACCCTGGGGCTTTATGCTGCCATAGCGTAGCACCCTGGGGCTTTATGCTGCCATAGTGTAGCACCCTGGAGCTTTATGCTGCCATAGTGTAGCACCCTGGGGCTTTATGCTGCCATAGCGTAGCACCCTGGGGCTTTATGCTGCCATAGCGTAGCACCCTGGGGCTTTATGCTGCCATAGTGTAGCACCCTGGGGCTTTATGCTGCCATAGTGTAGCACCCTGGGGCTTTATGCTGCCATAGCGTAGCACCCTGGGGCTTTATGCTGCCATAGTGTAGCACCCTGGGGCTTTATGCTGCCATAGTGTAGCACCCTGGGGCTTTATGCTGCCATAGTGTAGCACCCTGGGGCTTTATGCTGCCATAGTGTAGCACCCTGGAGCTTTATGCTGCCATAGTGTAGCACCCTGGGGCTTTATGCTGCCATAGTGTAGCACCCTGGAGCTTTATGCTGCCATAGTGTAGCACCCTGGGGCTTTACATATGCTGCCATAGTGTAGCACCCTGGGGCTTTATGCTGCCATAGTGTAGCACCCTGGGGCTTTATGCTGCCATAGTGTAGCACCCTGGGGCTTTATGCTGCCATAGCGTAGCACCCTGGGGCTTTATGCTGCCATAGCGTAGCACCCTGGGGCTTTATGCTGCCATAGCGTAGCACCCTGGGGCTTTATGCTGCCATAGTGTAGCACCCTGGAGCTTTATGCTGCCATAGTGTAGCACCCTGGGGCTTTATGCTGCCATAGCGTAGCACCCTGGGGCTTTATGCTGCCATAGCGTAGCACCCTGGGGCTTTATGCTGCCATAGTGTAGCACCCTGGGGCTTTATGCTGCCATAGCGTAGCACCCTGGGGCTTTATGCTGCCATAGTGTAGCACCCTGGGGCTTTATGCTGCCATAGTGTAGCACCCTGGAGCTTTATGCTGCCATAGTGTAGCACCCTGGGGCTTTACATATGCTGCCATAGTGTAGCACCCTGGGGCTTTATGCTGCCATAGTGTAGCACCCTGGGGCTTTACATATGCTGCCATAGTGTAGCACCCTGGGGCTTTATGCTGCCATAGCGTAGCACCCTGGGGCTTTATGCTGCCATAGTGTAGCACCCTGGGGCTTTATGCTGCCATAGTGTAGCACCCTGGGGCTTTATGCTGCCATAGTGTAGCACCCTGGAGCTTTATGCTGCCATAGTGTAGCACCCTGGGGCTTTATGCTGCCATAGTGTAGCACCCTGGAGCTTTATGCTGCCATAGTGTAGCACCCTGGGGCTTTACATATGCTGCCATAGTGTAGCACCCTGGGGCTTTATGCTGCCATAGTGTAGCACCCTGGAGCTTTATGCTGCCATAGTGTAGCACCCTGGGGCTTTATGCTGCCATAGTGTAGCACCCTGGGGCTTTACATATGCTGCCATAGTGTAGCACCCTGGGGCTTTATGCTGCCATAGTGTAGCACCCTGGGGCTTTATGCTGCCATAGTGTAGCACCCTGGAGCTTTATGCTGCCATAGTGTAGCACCCTGGGGCTTTATGCTGCCATAGTGTAGCACCCTGGAGCTTTATGCTGCCATAGTGTAGCACCCTGGGGCTTTACATATGCTGCCATAGTGTAGCACCCTGGGGCTTTATGCTGCCATAGTGTAGCACCCTGGGGCTTTATGCTGCCATAGTGTAGCACCCTGGGGCTTTAGTGTAGCCATAGTGTAGCACCCTGGGGCTTTATGCTGCCATAGTGTAGCACCCTGGAGCTTTATGCTGCCATAGTGTAGCACCCTGGGGCTTTATGCTGCCATAGTGTAGCACCCTGGGGCTTTATGCTGCCATAGTGTAGCACCCTGGAGCTTTATGCTGCCATAGTGTAGCACCCTGGGGCTTTATGCTGCCATAGTGTAGCACCCTGGGGCTTTATGCTGCCATAGTGTAGCACCCTGGGGCTTTACATATGCTGCCATAGTGTAGCACCCTGGAGCTTTATGCTGCCATAGTGTAGCACCCTGGAGCTTTATGCTGCCATAGTGTAGCACCCTGGGGCTTTACATATGCTGCCATAGTGTAGCACCCTGGGGCTTTATGCTGCCATAGTGTAGCACCCTGGGGCTTTATGCTGCCATAGTGTAGCACCCTGGGGCTTTATGCTGCCATAGTGTAGCACCCTGGGGCTTTATGCTGCCATAGCGTAGCACCCTGGGGCTTTACATATGCTGCCATAGTGTAGCACCCTGGGGCTTTATGCTGCCATAGTGTAGCACCCTGGGGCTTTATGCTGCCATAGTGTAGCACCCTGGGGTTTTATGCTGCCATAGTGTAGCACCCTGGGGCTTTATGCTGCCATAGTGTAGCACCCTGGGGCTTTATGCTGCCATAGTGTAGCACCCTGGGGCTTTACATATGCTGCCATAGTATTGGCAGGTCCACCATTGGCACCCTGTTCTCTTCACAGATGAGAGCAGCACATGTGTCAGGCGTGAAAGAGTCTGGAGATGCCCTGGTGAATGTTATGCTGCCTGTAACATCGTCCAGCATGACCGGTTTGACGGGGGGTCAGTGATGGTCTGGGGAGTCATATCCTTGGAGGGTCGCACAGACCTCCATGTCATAGCCAACGGTACCCTGACTGCTGTTAGGTACCGAGATGACATCCTCAGACCGATTGTCCGATCTTACGCTGGTGCAGTGGGCCCTGGGTTCCTCCTGGTGCAGGACAATTCCCGGCCTCATGTGGCCAGAGTGTGTAGGCAGTTCCTGGATGAGGAAGGCATTGATGCCATTGACTGGCCCTCACGTTCCCCTGACCTAAATCCAATTGAGCACCTATGGGATGTTATGTATCGGTGCATCAGACGCCACCAAGTACCGCCACAGACTGTCCAGGGGCTCACTGATGCCCTGATCCAGGTCTGGGAGGAGATCCCCCAGGGACACCATCCACTGACTCATCAGGAGCATGCCCAGACGTTGTTGGGAGTGTGTACAGGCATGCGGGGGCCATACACACTACTGAGTCACATTATGAGTTGCCGTGATAAAATTCACACAAGTTGGATTAAAATGTTTTACTTTGAATTTTTTTCTTTTTTATTATTTCGTAATTTTGTTCTCAACAAATTATACAATGTACATCAGTGAAGATGTTCAACTTGAATAAATCGTTCATCTAGATCTGATGTGTCCTTTAATACCCATAGTATCAGACACCCAGACAAACGCTCCACTGTTTTTTTCAATTTTATCTCAGATCCCCTCGGACGTCGTCCTGCTCCAGGAACGTGGAATTCCATTTTGGGAGTGGGATGGCGCTCTGGGGGGGGGGGGAAATGAGAGACTCTCTCTGGTCTGGCTCTAACATCGCCAGAGCTGATGGGGTCGGCACGTTGATGAAAAATCCCTTTCACCACTGCTACACTGCAGGATGCCCGTCGTCGTGGGGGGAGATTTCAACTGTGCATTAAGAAAGCACCTTGCTGCGGTCTCTCATAGAGGATTTCTCCCTCTGCAATGCCGGGGGTGCCTCTCCTCCCCAGCACACGTTTGTGAGTTCCTCTGGCTCCTCCTCATCCAGAATTGACATGTTTCTGCTCTCCCCAGGCCTGAGGGTGCACAGCTATTCCACCAAGGCGGTGCACTTCTCGGACCACCACATGGTGACCGTGACCCTGGTCTGGGAGAAACCTATAACCGTGGGTAAGGGGCTCTGGCGTATGAACATCCATCTCTCCTTCTCGAGAAGATACCTGGAGTGGGTGAATCTCTTTGACTCCCTGGTGGAGTGGTGGGAGATGGTGAAGGAGCGAGTGCGGGGCTACTTCCGGGCAGTCGGGCGGAGGAAGGCAAAAGGGATTTGACCGAGATTCAAACCCAGGACCTCCTGGCTGTGAGGCAGCAGTGCTGCCCACTGAATCATCCGTGCCGGCCTTCGTTGCAGCCCTATCAAAATGCAATTAAATTATTTTCAATTGCTTGGATACAATATATGGGAGAGCCGGGTCGAAAGTAACCCTTTTTTGTTTGATCCCATTTACTCCCATATATGTTATGACACACAACTTGTCCTTGTCATGGGGCAATACGGGTTTGGACCACTGGAGGGTGGTTTGGTCGGTTGACAGCCTTCTAACTCTCCCTTTGTTAGAATACTCCTATTTTCATTGAGAATAGTGTTTGTGGGAGTCTGCAAACAGATTTTAGGAACCTTGGTGTCTACGTTTGGCCAAACACCCCACGTTCCACCTTCCAGTCCTTCACTATTATCAACTGTGTTTTTAATTCCAGGATATGAGTTTAATAAATCAGCCGAGAACAGACTGAGTGCAATGTTCCGTTTGTCCCTACCAGGCAGGATGAAAACAATACCGGAGTGCTTCAAAAGTAACGGTAAACTAGGGGTGCACAATGTGTGTCACATCTCTGTCTGTTGTAATTATCTTTACTTTCAACACATCTACTCTTAGACATCATTTTATGTTTGTATCGATTCAATAAATGCTATACGATCAAAATCCATGAAAATTAACCGTGCGTAAAACTTTGCAATGCTGTGCAACCAATAAAATGTTAATCAGACTGAAATTCATTATTTGGGCTTAATAGCTGCACTTGATCCTCAAATATTATTTATTTATTAAATCTGTCAATAAAAGTCAGATATATCATGAGTTTGTGATGTTTGTAGACTAATTTTCAAACATTAGGTAGTTGATTTTGGCAACATAGAATGAACTAGAGGACAACTATTTTTGTTTATTTTTTACTGCAGGCTTATGTAAGTAGACTTTATGTAAGTAATAGTCTTATATATTTATAAATATATAAGCTGTATATTTATATATATATATAAATATATATATTTCCAGTAGATCCACCAAACATACTCCCATGGTGCCAAAATGTTGTATGAAGATCGTGCACATGCACATTATTGCAGCGCATGTTACTTTTGCCCTCCGTTACTTTCGACCTGGCTCTCCTGTACATCTCTTAAAATGGTTTTACTTTCACCAAAATATAATATACAGCCTGTAATGATCACTGTATATGGTTATATGGTGATACTGGTAGCTAACTCTGTCTGTCCATTCTGAATAAACTGGGCAATCCCATCGCTGTCAGAAGTTGCCTACCCTGGCGAAAAGGGTACTGGCACAAGCTTGAGCTTAGAATATACATTTTTGAAATGTACGGCACATAATAATAGCTGCTTTTCTTGTTGAAATATATTCCACCACATTAAATAACACAACGTTTTTGGGCTAGTCTATATAGCCTATGTTTTATTAATTCCGCCTCCTGTTATGACACTGTAATCATTTTTAGATAATTGACTTGTCTTTTAGCAGTGGTAGCCTAATATGAACATAGTATTCATGTTTTTTACTTTAGAGACACCACTCAAACATCCATGTAGGAAGATATATCTGTTACATCTATTTATGTGCTTCTTGGATATATAATCTATTCACATTACTGCCTTGAAAAAAATGAAATACAAGGGATGTGAACATAGTCTATATACATATGCACATCTATACATATACCTTTAGATTTGTATTGAAGCAAAAGCATTGCACTGTAGGCTACTACATTTGTATATAAATCCAACAGTTCTGGCTGGATGAGCCCTCTGTTTCAGAAGACCTGCAAAGGTGTCAGGGGCTTTCGTTAAATTAACCTGCCTTTCTTCAGTCTATATGCCAAATGTGAAATTATACATGCAACGTTAAAATGAAAGGCATTTTTGACACAATTCTAATCTTCCCTGGGCCTTCTGGCCCTTTCTCCACCTTGAGGTCACGGAGGTCGGGAAGAGGCCTACATGAATCTCCCTGCTCCCCGAACATTGACTGTGACCATTAATTATGTTGTAACCATTACACCGGACCTATGAAAGAAATACGGGCTGCCAATCTACCTAGTTACATTGAGAATTGTGTGATATCGAATGATGGCTTTGTCTACTGGTTTAACATCACTCAAATCAGCAGCGGCATGGACCGACATTTATCGGAACATGAAGGATCAACTTGTGTGAATCCCGATTCAGACAAATTATTCCACAACCTACGATCACACAAAAGCAAACTGAGACACCAACAACCTGAACGCGGCAAGGGAACATTTGCCGCTCTAAGAAGTACTGAGGTGGCTCTTAAAAGAGCCTTTGTCGTTTGGATGATGTGTTCAAACCATCTTAAGCGCGCTCTCCGCGAATGCGGCGGGCCAGCTGGATATCTTTAGGCATGATAGTCACTCGCTTAGCATGAATGGCGCACAGGTTGGTGTCCTCGAACAGACCAACCAGATAAGCCTCACTAGCCTCCTGCAGAGCCATCACAGCGGAGCTTTGGAAGCGGAGATCGGTCTTAAAATCCTGAGCGATCTCACGCACAAGGCGCTGGAAGGGCAGCTTGCGAATCAAAAGTTCAGTAGATTTCTGATAGCGGCGGATTTCTCGCAAAGCTACAGTGCCAGGCCTGTAACGATGAGGTTTCTTCACGCCGCCTGTTGCTGGCGCGCTCTTACGTGCAGCCTTAGTGGCGAGCTGCTTCCTAGGAGCTTTGCCACCGGTAGATTTACGTGCGGTCTGCTTTGTTCTAGCCATCGCTTCTTACTCGAGAACTGGTTTTCTGAATTCCGTTATGGCCCAACATGGGCCTTTAAAGCATACCATCCCGGAGCTGATTGGATAAGCTTTTACGGATCCTCATTGGCCCTGACCCTAACTTCATTCCCTGAGCCTATTGGATCGTTTCTTCAACTTCCTCTGCCGCCAAAAATTTAAACTTTTCTCCTTACCGCCTTGAGTAATAATAATAGCCAAATAAATCTACAGCATTTCACAATTTCCTGCGTGACTAGGGTGGGCAGATAAAAACAGTCTAAATGAGTGACAAACAGTAAGAATTAGTGGTATCATGTGTTATAATTATATAAGGACGTGAACGCATATCCCGCCTTCATTTTCGTGTGTCAAATTTAGATCACAAGGATCACATCGATCATTTCTGGGGACACGTTAATTCATGAATAACCGAAGCTCTTTTGCATTGGAATTAATTTACAAAACGGCGTGAAACTCGCGAGAAACAATGAGATAGGTCATTTTGTTTTTGTTTACAGTGGCATTGACCGTACCTGATGTGTGTTTAAGTATGCTGGGTGGTGCTAGTGGGCCGGCTAGTTAGACGGCAAAATGAGAAGCTGCCTAGGAGTTAATTATAGAATTTGGGTCCTTGGTACGTCACAAATTATAATCACCTCTGAGAATAACATTTACGTTTGTGTCGGGATTTCGACCTTTAGCGCCATTTCCACCACCTGCTGGAGATAATAGTATTACAGGCCAACTAAACTTTAGCTAGTTGAATTTGTGAATCCAAATGTACTTCAGCAGAATAGATGGCCTAATGATTGCAAAGTGGTCTCAAGCCCGCCAAAACCACAACTCCACGTTAAAGCGATATAAAATGTAAAAAAGGCACTGAACACAAGAACATCAGTTCAAATGGCAGCTTTTCGTTCTTTGTACGGGTGTGGGGTGGCTCTGAAAAGAGCCTTTGAATGGTTGTTGTGGGAGCAATGCAGGAATTACTTCGCCTTCACTGCCTTTTCGGTCTTCTTGGGGAGCAGCACAGCTTGGATGTTGGGCAGTACTCCCCCCTGAGCGATAGTGACGCCTCCAAGGAGCTTATTCAACTCTTCGTCGTTCCGTACTGCCAGCTGCAGATGTCTGGGAATGATGCGGGTTTTCTTGTTGTCTCGGGCAGCGTTACCAGCCAACTCCAGGATCTCAGCGGTCAGATATTCGAGCACAGCGGCCAGATAAACTGGAGCACCGGCACCAACACGCTGGGCATAGTTTCCTTTACGCAGCAGTCGGTGAACGCGACCAACCGGGAACTGGAGCCCAGCCCTCGATGAACGAGTTTTAGCCTTTGCTCTCGTTTTACCACCAGTCTTGCCCCTGCCACTCATTTTCAACGTCTAATTAGAATAAAGAATAACGCAGGTTTCGGGTCCGCGTCTTTCTTATAGCAACACTCTGTTCACCCATTGGCTGCAGCATTGATGAAATTTTGTCCAATGAAATCGGAAGACATTTTTCCGACGTAGTTCGTAGCACATCACAACTGAATTGAACCAAAACCTCCCCAGTACTTTCTAAAAAAGTTGAAAATAGAATTTGAATACATAAAAACTACAAGAAACAATCACGCAAATCAATATATAAGATGATCATACGCCCACGTATTACCTCAATATATCCATCATCCATATTAAAATAAAAATGTTTGGTCGTGTCAGACCGAGTGTCCTGCGGCATCAGACATTTTCTGTGCTTTACTTTCTTTCATATGAAACAATGGTTGATAATTATGTTACTGTCACAAACTGAAGCTCTACGCTTTGGATTTAAAATCTGTATAATTAGAAACAGAATAAATAAAATATTTATTGTGATCGGATTACTGTAATGTTAGTTTAAAAAATAAGACGTGAATGTCAGTTAGGCCTGCAGACTGCATTAGTCTCGAGATTGGATGTGGTATTTTGAGGGTATTTGACGTGTGAAGCATGGTTGACACTGGTTTCTGTCATCCATTTTGTTTCTGCAACAACTTTTGCAAGGTAGGAATCGTATTTGGCTTTTCCAAGAATTGTTTGTCTTTTCTTTAAAGTTGTAAGCTTAGAGTACAGAGGCAGCGAGGTTTTCGTAAGAATTTGTGATTTTTACTCGTATGATCTCAATAGTAGCTACATAATGTAAGCTACGCATCCTCGTAACTGTCTGCCATACACGCACAGTTCAGTTTCATATCAATTGTCGGAACTGAGAGCTTCTGAGAGATGTCTGCTGGTCAGAGGCTGTGATTCAACCAGGTATGCAACATATTGTATTACAAATGTTTCAACCCAACTCCCGAACGACCCGCCAAGCTAAGACGACTTGATTGGGCCCTGGTCCTTATCTTTGTTGTACGGGTAGCAATTGAAATTGTACTTCCCTCTAGGGTCTTTCAGTGCACTTATCCCTGGTTATGGATATGCACTTTGTTGTACGTCGCTCTGGATAAGAGCGTCTGCCAAATGGCAATAATGTAATGTAATGTAATGATTGAAACCTGGCTCAAAAGAAAAGGCCACACCCAATAAAACCGCTTCTCACGGAGTTTACGCTGTTATTGACGATTGGCCCAAAGGCACTAAAGCAGTAGTCGAGCAAATAAAACAACTGTTATATTTCGAGTCCTGTTGGATGCTTAGCGTTGCCCAAGAAGTCGTTTTGAAAATAATTTTCGCCATACTGTATTTCGGCTACGATTTTAAGGTTTAACAGAATAAAAATGTAATAAACTACTAAACTGAGTGGTTGGCCATTTACTATGAATGGCAACGCATCTCCTTTGAATGGTTCAGACAGAGGGGTTGTCCTAAAAAACGTTCAGTTTGAATATTGGTATTCATTCACATTGCCGTTTATTACAAACCGTTGAATTTAGAGACCAGTAAGCTGGTTTGAAAACATGGTACCAATATAAGCTATATATTTAACTCGCTAGACGGCCTGTTAATTGTGAACCAACTGAAATGTAACTTTATTCTCATATACTAAGCTATGATCAATTCATAGAGCGGGTGAACTCCACCTTGTCACCAAGGACCGTTTGCTTAAGACCAAAGCTAGTAAAAAAGGAGACCTCGCGCTTTCAAGAAAATCTGGACGGCTCTTAAAAGAGCCTTTTATACTTGTGAAATAATGCAACAGTACACGTGTTCACTTCTTCTTGGGAGCAGCTTTCTTGACGCTCCTGGGTTTGGCAACTTTTGAATTGATTGCCTTCGTTTTCTTAGGGCTTTTGGTCACCTTTGCCGCTGGCTTCTGAACACTCTTTGGACTCTTGGCCAACTTCTTCGCAACAGTCTTAGCCTTCTTTGGGCTCTTCACCTTAGGTGGAGCGGACTTCTTCGGTGACTTTTTCGCCACAGGTTTCTTTGCCGCCACCTTTTTAGCCGGAACAGACTTCTTAGCTTTAAGGACTGCTTTCGTGGCCGGCTTCTTCTTTTCAACGGTCTTCTTGTTGACCTTAAAAGAACCAGAAGCACCTTTTCCCTTAGTCTGAAGCAGGGTCCCACTAGCCACCATAGCCTTAACTGCCAAATTTACCCGGGAGTTATTTTTATCCAGGTTGTAGCCACCGGCGACCAGTCCTTTCTTCAACGTAGCCAGGGACACCCCACTCCTCTCCTTGGAGGCAGACACTTCCTTCTGGATCAAATCTTTAAGGCTAGGTCCTGTACTCTTGGGCTTGATTGCCGTTTTCTTCTTGGTGGTCTTAGCCGGAACGACGGGAGCGGGAGCGGGAGCGGGCGCACTTTCTGCCATTTCTCTTTTCGTAGATTCTCTCTTTTCACACTTAGAATGAACAACGCTGTTTCGTTTCTGCGCCCTATGCGTCAGGGGGGCTGGACTTAAATACAAGATGCGGACCGTGTAGACTCAACCAGCCCGGCATAGCGTCTCTCAGCTCCTGAAAACTCAACTCGCTTGTGTTTTCTCCTCGCCGATATCGGCAAAATAATACAATGTGCAGTCATTTTACAAGAAAGAAAATAAGAGGAATGCCAATCAAAGGCCCTTCTGACAACAAATTAACTTCTGTACCGTGAGCAAAATTGCCGTAATTTCTCCATCCTGTTTAAAACATCGCCACTTGCCATGGATAAGTAGTCGTTAAATGTGCTTCTCGTATTCGATTAGCCTTTTAAAAAAATCATACATGTCACGCACTTTTAAATTGTTCGTTAATAAATGGCAGAATGTGGGTCCGCTCTTCCACGTAAAAACTGAGATGCCCATGCAGTAGCTGAACGTATTGTCTGACGCCTCGTTTCCCCCTTTGATGTTTAGTTTTTTCAGTGTGTGGAACCCTCCCTTGCATCCATAATATAAGAATGCCTTCGTGGAAAAAATATTACACCGTAAAAACGGAAGCAATCGAATCAAAATAATTAAGAAATGAGAACGACAGAAATATCTTCATGCAGAAATTATAATTATCTTAAAAGTTCGTTTGAACAAGAGTTGGAACTGTTGGATGTCTTTCCATCATTATCCTCCAACCAAGGTTATAGCTCCATCATTTTGTGCTCTAACCAATTCAAAGAGAATGCAAATTAATTTACCATTTGCTCATTCTGTCTATTAAAAGCAATAATGTCTTCTTTTCTCTCAAAGCCATGATCTGGTAAGTTGAGCAATCGCTTCAAATGACACACCAAAGTGTTAAGTGAAGAAATGTTGTCATACTTGTTAAGGACACATGCATTTTCACACCATAATGACAACTTTCAGTATTTAGTCATTCTGTCAGGGTTCAGGCAGAGGGAAGCAATAGCAGAGTCAGGGATAACATTAAAAAGGCAATGAGAGAGGGCAGATCCAAAAATCCAGGCAGACAGGTAGATATGGGGCAGACCGATCATTAACCGAAAAAAAAAAAAACAGACAGAGTTCAAAACTGGAGGGAAGTCCAAGCAGGTGAAGATACAATTACAAAGAGATCAAAACCAGGAAAAAAAACAGAGCAAACCAGACATAATTAAACAGGAGCAAAGGCATGGTGAATAGATGGCTAGAACCAGGGCAGGGCACAGAAAAACAAACTAGTCCTGAACAAACAAACCAGACAGGTATATATATATATACCTCTATATATACCTATATATATACCTCTATATATACCTCTATATATACCTATATATATACCTATATATATACCTATATATATATACCTATATATATATATATATATATATATATATATATATATATATATATATATATATATATATATATATATATATATATATAGAACAGGTAACAAGAGGAAACAAGAAGCAGGTGAAATGAATGACAAGCGACAGGAAGTAAGTACATATAAAGGAATGAAAGGCGGAGATACAGGTGGAAGGAATTAATGGGTATTAAACTGAAAACAGACTACGGTGGTCACAGAGGGAAGAAGAGATGAAAACACAAGGGATTTAGACAGAAAACGGAGAACAGAGAAACATAGATGTCAAAAAGGGTACAGACATGACAAATTTACTGATTTCAACTGTAGGTCTCAGTTTACAAATGCAAAACATAACCTGTTTGCCACAGTACATTACAAAAATGTAATATTTGTTATCTAGAAGTTAATTATGAATTATTTATTTGTAAGGATATTACTTGAGATCATGCATTGAAATGTGACATTAAGAGGGTAATCTTGCTGAATTGTAAAAAAAAACTATTTGTAAAAAGCAATCACTGGGCAATCCTAGTTGGAATCTTTTTTGAAATGTAGCATATTTAAGTGTCCTCAGAAACATCTCTCAGCATCCCTCTCTAAATTGCATGTTTTGTTGAATCACCAAGTGAAAAGAAGTTACCACAACCTCTACAGGTTACAAACTGAAATCAGTTTTCTGTGAAAGCAAGAATTCTTACTCAATAATAACAGGAAAAACTAGATTCATTTGAATGCAGATTCTGTTCAACAAAAAAGTGCAAGATCTTTACCAAAATATGAATGATAAAAAATATATTTAAAAAGTAGTTGTAATTGTACATCACAATGAATCCATTTTCATTGCAATGCTGACAACACACAGCTTTATGTCACTCCTAAGCCACAACACCTCTCAACTTTCAAAACCAGAGACATGCTTATCAGAGATAAAGGATGTCTTTGAATTGATGTCTCTTCCTCAACAGAGAAATACATGTTAGTAGTTCAACCAGCAAACAGCAGGGAGCTAACGCTCGCATATCTTTAAATACTGATGGATCAGTCAAATACTTCCATCTTCGTAATATAGCAAAAATCGTTCAATGGAGGATGCTGAAATCTTGCTACACTCACTGAAAAAACTTTATTAGGTATTTATTAGTCTTCTGCTGCTATAACCAATCCACTTAGAGGTTTTGACACATTGGGCCTCATTTATCAAACATGAGCCGAAGGAAATTGACCGTAAATCCATCGCAAATGCATTCCCACAAACAATGTGTGATTTATCAATGTTTTTGGATGTCAGTTTTTTCGTAGGAGCCGAACAAACTTCATGAGTGGTCTCAGGTGTTCGTATTGTGCATGGAAATGAAAGAGCATGGTTGTTAAGCGTGTTTTGGTATTTTATTATTCCATTAGTTCATATTTTATTAATATATTATATCAAAATATATATATCAAAATAATAATTTTGGAACAATTATATAATGGAACATTTATATATTATATTATATTATATAATCTAATATTTATTTTATTTAGAGTGGCTGAATCATTTTAATATGCTGATTGGATATTATAATTATTCATATCATATAAAAACGCAACAGTTTCAACAATAAAATGGGTGATATTTAATTCCGGTAATCCTGATTAATTATTGCTTAAGTGGAGTTGAATATAAATTCCATAAAACACGTATGGGCCCTTGAGTAGGCTACTACACCTATGATCAATGAACTATAACGGCAAGTTCAAGTTCAACTGACACCTGCCAACATCATGGTAAGCTATAGAAGTGGCATGACATGTGGCTGAGCTAATTCGTTCATTCTACTATGACATGAATGCAGCATTAGGCTTTGTTGCTGTGGCTTTACAGTTGTGTTCAAAATAATAGCAGTGTGTTTAAAAACATGAGTAAAGCTCAAAATCCTTATAATAGTTTTTATTTCAATGCATTGGGAACACTGCACATTATATCCTAAATCAAAACATGAAGAAAAATGTGTCAATTTTTTAATTACTTCACAGAAAATGAAGAAAAATGAATATTGGGCTGTTCAAAAAAATAGCAGTGTCTGCATTTTTCTTTACAAACTCAAATATTTACTGTATAAACTGAAAAATCTTCAGGATTTAGCATTCCTGTGAATCACTAAACTAATATTTAGTTGTATAACCACGGTTTCTGAGAACTGCTTCACATCTGTGTTGCATGGAATCGACCAACTTCTGGCACTTATGAACAGGTATTTCAGCCCAGGATGATTTGACAACATTCCACAATTCCTCTGCATTTCTTGGTTTTGCCTCAGAAACAGCATTTTTGATGTCACCCCACAAGTTTTCAATCGGATTAAGGTCCGGGGATTGGGCTGGCCACTCCATAACTTTCATTTTGTTGGTCTGGAACCAAGATGCTGCTCGCTTACTGGTGTGTTTGGGGTCGTTGTCTTGTTGAAACACCCATTTCAAGGGCATTTCCTCTTCGGCATAAGGCAACATGACCTCTTCAAGTATTTTGATATAGGCAAACTGATCCATGATCCCTTGTATGCGATAAATAGGCCCGACACCATAGTAAGAGAAACATCCCCATATCATGATGCTTGCACCACCATGCTTCACTGTCTTCAGAGTATACTGTGGCTTGAATTCAGTGTTTGGTGGTCGTCTGACAAACTGCCTGCGTCCCTTAGACCCAAAAAGAACAATCTTACTTTCATCAGTCCACAAAATGTTTCTCCATTGTTCTTTAGGCCAGTTGATGTGTTCTTTGGCAAATTGTATCCTCTTCAGCACGTTTTTTTTAACAGTGGGACTTTGCGGGGGCTTCTTGCCGATTGATTAGCTTCACACAGGCGTCTTCATATTGTCACAGTACTCACCGGTAACTTCAGACTGTCTTTGATCACCCTGGAGCTGATCATTGGCTGAGTCTTTGCCATTCTGGCTATTCTTCGATCCATTCGAATGGTAGTCTTTTGTTTTCTTCCACATCTCTCTGGTTTTGCTTTCCATTTTAAAACATTGGAGATCATTTTAGCCGAGCAGCCTATTATTTTCTGCACTTCTTTATACGTTTTTCCCTCTCCAATCAACGTTTTAATCAAAGTACGCTGTTCTTTTGAACAATGTCTGGAACGACCCATTTTTCTCAGGTTTTCAGAGAGAAATGCATGCAAACATGTGCTGGCTTCATCCTTAAGGTCCACCTGATTCACACCTGTTTTTTCACAGAATGAATGACCTCACTAATTGAACACACTGCTATTATTTTTAACACACCTCTTTCAATTAATTATTCAATTACACAGACTCAGGAGCATGTGTATTATGAATGTTGGGTCTGTTGGTTTTCTATGACTCTACTACACCTACTGGTAAATTATTTGCCATGTAGTAATATATTTTCTACCAAAAACAGTGATTGATCTGGTAAGTCATGTTGGACTGCTATTATTTTGAACGCAACTGTACACTACATTTACAGTTATATTAGAAGATTTGAAGCATGGCCACATAATCACTTTGTTTGAGGCTTGTGACACCTCCTTCTGGCTCTCTGCAGACAGGGAAAATGTAGCTTGTCAGGTTCTGTGTTTTCTGTTTCCTGCTTTTCTGTCTTCCCCTGCATTTTTGCCCTTTGTTCCCTCTGTGCTTTCCGTAGTCTGTTTCCTGCTCCATTCCCTCGTTCAATTGTTTCCACCTGTGCTTCATTTCATGTCTCCGCCTCTCCACTCCTTACATGTACTTCATTCCTGTCTTTTGTCATTCAGCTCACCTGTGTCTCATTAATCCCCTGTGTATTTAAGCCTGTCGTTTTCAGTTCAGTGTTGCTAGTTCATCATACCCTGTATCCGGAGGCTGTCCCTGTATTTTCCTGTCCCCGATTCTAGCCTCCTATACCCCTTGCCTTCACCCCTGTATTTTGTTTGGTCCAGTATGGTCTGGTCTGTTCTGTTCTGCCTGGCTTTCGACTTTGTTGTACTACAGAATTTCAATCTCCGCTTTTTTCATTTTTCGACTATCTCTTTAATATATGTGCTTTCAGGGCGTCAGTTTATGCTAATCACAAATTTTGCCCTCCTTTCCCTCGCCTTCCTCCACCCGACTGCCCGGAAGTAGCCCCGCACTCGCTCCTTCACCATCTCCCACCACTCCACCAGGGAGTCAAAGAGATTCACCCACTCCAGGTATCTTCTCGAGAAGGAGAGATGGATGTTCATTCGCCAGAGCCCCTTACCCACGGTTATAGGTTTCTCCCAGACCAGGGTCACGGTCACCATGTGGTGGTCCGAGAAGTGCACCGCCTTGGTGGAAGAGCTGTGCACCCTCAGGCCTGGGGAGAGCAGAAACATGTCAATTCTGGATGAGGAGGAGCCAGAGGAACTCACAAACGTGTGCTGGGGAGGAGAGGCGCCCCCGGCGTGGCAGAGGGAGAAATCCTCGATGAGGGACCGCAGCAGAGTGCCGGAACGATCCCGACTGGGTTTGCTGCGATCCTCTTCTCTCAATGCACAATTTAAGTTTCCCCCTACTATTACAGGCATTCTGCAGTGTAGAAATGGTGATAGTTTAGTAAATAGGGAAACCTTCTCTGCGACTCTGGTAGGACCATACAAGTTGACAACCCTAAGTGAGGAACCCCTGATCTGAAGATCAGTGACGAGGATTCGCCCACTCTCCACAATGTTATTTAATGTAAATTGGCAATTTTTTTTATCAATGTGCTGACCCCATCAGCTCTGGTTTCTCTTCAGCACGAATTAACCTGTTGCCTACCACTGGCTTGCTAGTGGTAGACAAGGGGTTTTCGGCTGTTTCTTGAGAGGCTTCTCAGAGCTTGTGTGCCTTCTCTCTCTCCCTTTTTCCTCCCTTTCTTGGCTCCTTCTCCCCCCTCTTTTTTCCACCTGGTTTTTCCTCCTAACCTGACGGACTGCGAGTTCCGTTCCCAGTACGTGGCTTGACCGCGGCTGGTGCTGACTCGCAGTTCACGGACCACCCCCGGAACAGCTGTACCTGGAGCGAGGAGAGAGTACCAGTGGCTTGACCGCGGCCCTCTCTGACCTCCAGGTACCCCAGGGCCTGTTGGGAGGAACCAACCAGGTGGCTGGAGAGAAGGAGCGAGGGAGCTGATCCAGGAACTGCGGAGGGAGCTGCCGTTGCCAGAGCCTGCCACCAGAGGGAGCCGGACCCGGAGGAGCCTTGAGGATCCAGAGAGCCAGCCAGGAAGCCCGGGACTCCACCATCCTTTCCTGGACTGAGGCGGCGACGAGGATCCTCGAGAGCCAGCCAGCGGAGGCAGAGACTCGCCTGGAGGCCACCCTGCCAGAAGACTCCCGCCATCCGGAGGACGAGCTCCACTGCTGCAGAACGCTTTCCTGCCGGAAGCCAGAGGCGAGTACAAGAGCTGCCCGGAGAGAACGCCCGGAAGGGCTGCTCTCCGGGCCTGTACCAGCCTTGCTGGGCCTTCGCCGGTTGCTCTCTCTGCCTCTGGTTTTTCAGGCCCTGCAGCAGATCCAGCGGAACCCCTCCGGAGGACGAGGCGTGCGGAGCAGGCAGAAAGGGGGATCCGTGGACCTCCCCCCAGAAGACGGTGGCGCCCTTTGGATCCGGACCTGCTCGCTTTGTACCGGACCAACGCTTGGCGCCCCCCACCAGAAGGGAGGTTCACTAGCGGCAGGGGAGCTGAACCATCGGCCCCCCTTGCATGTTCGGTCCCCCTGGGACAGGCCATCAACCTCAGGCGTTTCTCGTTTCTCTGCCCACAGCTGGACTCCGGCCCCCAGCAGGAATGGCGACGGCGGCTCAGCCAGGTGTGCGGCGCCACAATGCCGTCCGGCTAACCCTCCTGAACAGCGGAGAGGGGGGCAGCAGCGACAGGGTAGGCCCCCTGGTGGAGCACGGGGCGAATGGCGCAGCTGTGGAGGGCGCCACCGAGCCAGCGTCCACTAGGGGGGGAACCAATGCTGCTGCCCCAACAGCCAACAGCCAGAGGAGAGTGACAGGTATGACCCGCCTGGAGTTTAGCCGGGCAGTGCTTCAGCGAGCCATGGGCTTCGTGCCAGGCGACCTGAACTGCCTGGTGAAGGTTCCAGGAAATGCTGACATTTTCGAAGTTAGCCTAAAGAATGCTAATGTCCTGGAGAGGTTCTGGAACCTCTATAGAGAGGGGAAGGACAGGTCTCCCCTTAACAACTTTCAAGTTGAGCCCCTGTCCGACACGGAAAGCAAAGTGGTCACTGTGCAGTTTTTTAATGAAACTGTACAGGACCACGATGTGAGTACGTGGTTGGGCAGGTACGGCCAAGTAAAATCTGAAGCCAGGAGGGTCCTGGATGAGGATGGAGTCTGGACCGGGGCCAGGAAATGGCTGGTCCAGCTCAAGCCTGACCCCTCTGCAGTGGGGGGGGTATGTCATATCCCCAGCACCATCACGCTGGGGAGACACCGGGCGTGGTGTTTTATTACGGCATGCCCAAGCTGTGCAGGAACTGCGGCGAGTTAGGTCACTTGGCCGCAGCCTGCACAGTGGTCAAGTGCAAGTCGTGTGGCGGCGAGCACGAGACCAGGGCGTGCCGTGACCCGAGGCCCTGTAATCTTTGCGGGGTGAGGGGGCATCTCTTCCGGGATTGCCCCCTCTCGTACGCGAACAGGGCCCGGAGCACCGCGCCCCCACCACCGTCAATGACTGCCCCCCCTCCCCCACCCCACCCTACCCCCACACCACGCATTAGAGCACCCACTCCCCCTTTGCCCCAGCCTGACAGCCTAACCCCCACAACACAAACACTACTAACTCTCCCCTGCAGCACAACACCGGCAACCCCCACCTCAACAGCACCCCCTGTTACCCAACCCACTGTCACCACAGTTAAAGAGGAGCCTGACTCTGACACCCCCATTGTGGTGGAGGGGTCAGACTCCTCTTCTGCAGAATCGGACACAAACTCCATCACCCCGTGGCAAAAACCCAAACGAAAGGGAAAAAGAATCAGATCACCTACAACAGCTAAAGCACAAAATACACCCAGCCAGCCTCCAAACCCAGCAATAACACGCCAACCGATCAACGCCAAAAGACAAACAGTACAATCCAATAAAAAACCGGTACACAGTCCCAAATCTTTCGCCAGGCCCAATCCCCTTCCCAAACCTGCTACCCATCCACCAAAATCTGTACACCACAAAGAAAATCTACAGAACATTGGCACACTTCACCCCCACTCCATCAGGGACCAGCCAGCCCCCGGTCCGGACTCTCAAAGGGAGGCGACAACATCCCCCTCCTCCCAGGCCCTCCTAGGCACAGGGGGGAGGCCTGGGGCAAAAACAACTACCCCCACCTCTCCAGGACGGAACCTCCCAGGCAGTCAGGAGGGGAGACCCATGGGAGAACATGGTCAGGGGGTGAGTAGGCGCCACAATAACCCGGATACAATTTTCAACACAATCAATCAAATTTGTCAGAATATGGCTAACAGCCATACTGGATCACCAGATACACAAAAACAATAAATATTATGGCATACAACTTCACACTCACCACACTTAACACCCGTAGTATCAGACACCCCGATAAACGCACCACCGTTTTCTCCGTTCTGTCACAGATCCCCTCAGACGTCGTCCTGCTCCAGGAATGTGGGATTCCGTTTCGGGAGTGGGATGGCGTTCTGGGGGAGGAATGGAGAATGGGAGACTCTCTCTGGTCTGGCTCAAACATCGCCAGAGCTGATGGGGTCGGCACGTTGATGAAAAATCCCTATGCTAAAATAACAGCACACAGCATTGTGGAGAGTGGGCGAATCCTCGTCACCGATCTCGAGGTCGGGGGTTCCCCACTCAGGGTCATCAACGTGTACGGTCCCACCAGCGTGGCCGAGAGAGTCTCCCTATTCACTAAACTACCACCACTGTTACACTGCACGATGCCCGTCGTCGTAGGGGGAGATTTCAACTGTGTTTTAAGAGATGAGGACCGCAGCAAACCAAGGCCGGATCGCTCCGGCACCCTGCTGCGGTCCCTCATCGAGGATTTCTCCCTCTGCGACGCCGGGGGCGCCTCTCCTCCCCAACATACTTTTGTGAGTTCCTCTGGCTCCTCCTCATCCAGAATTGACATGTTTCTGCTCTCCCCAGGCCTGAGGGTGCACAGCTATTCCACCAAGGCGGTGCACTTCTCGGACCACCACATGGTAACCGTGTCCCTGGTCTGGGAGAAACCTATAACCGTGGGTAAGGGGCTCTGGCGGATGAATATCAGCCATCTCCAAGACCCCCAGGTGCGTCTCTCCTTCTCGAGAAGATACCTGGAGTGGGTGAGTCTGAAACATCTCTTTGACTCCCCGGTGGAGTGGTGGGAGATGGTGAAGGAGCGAGTGCGGGGCTACTTCCGGGCAGTCGGGCGGAGGAAGGCGAAGGAAGGGAGGGCAGTTTTTGAACGTCACAATGCTGCCCTCCAAAGACTAAGCCTCCTCCAGTCCCGAGGCCTGGATGTTGGCAGCGAAATCGCACAAGCTCGGCAGAGCCTCACCACCCTCTACCGGGAAGAGCGGAAGAAACAGACCTTCTGCTCCAAACTCCAGGGCCTCCAGGAGGATGAGAAGTGCACGCGGTTCTTCTTCCGCAGGGCACGAACCAAGACGAATAACATCCTGTCTCTCTATAACAGCAGAGGTGTGGTGGTGTCTGAAGAGGCGGAGGTCCGGGAGGTGGCCAGGGAGTTCTACGAGGGCCTTTACAGTGAGAGGCCCTCAGACGGGGCTCTCATGGACACCTTCCTGGGCTGCCTGGACAGACGCCTGGGAGATGAGCAGATGGAGGCGGAGTTGAGCACTGAGGAGCTCACGAGGGCCGTGCACTCCCTGAATACACACAAAGCTCCGGGCCCTGACGGAATCCCAGCTGAGTTTTACCAGGCTCACTGGGATCTCCTGAAGGGGGACGTGGCGGAAGTGTTCAGGGCTGCGTACAGGGAGGGGCGGTTAGGCGCCTCACTGAGACAGAGCTCAGTAGCTCTTGTCCCAAACAAGGGGGACCTGAAGGACCTCCGCAACTGGCGGCCGAGCAACCTCCTCTCAGTCGATTATAAGATCATGGCGAAGGCGCTGATGGGGAGGTTCCAAGGCCTGATAACATCGGTGATCGGACCGGACCAGACCTGCAGCGTGCAGGGGAGGTCCATAAATGACAACCTGCTCCTCGCGAGGGATCTAATCATCCACTCCGGGGAGCGGAGGTCCCCCTTGTGCCTTCTCAGTCTCGATCAAGAGAAGGCATTTGACCGGGTGAGTCATGTGTGCTTGGAGAGAGTGCTAGAGAAAATGAACATTCCTGGCCCCCTCCTGCGCTGGACAAAGATCTGTCTGACAGACATAACGGGCAGAGTGGTTGTCAACCGACAGCCCTCTGCCCCGTTCGATGTCAGGTCTGGCGTCAGGCAGGGGTGCCCTCTAGCATCTCTCCTGTACGTCATCTACCTGGAACCGTTCCTCCAGGCCATCAGGGCCAATCCAGGGGTGGTGGGCTATCCACTCCCTGGAGCGGGGGGGGAACGGCTAAAGGTGATGGCGTACATGGACGACATTGCCATCGTCGCCACAGACAGTCGTTCTATCGCTTGTGCCACCAAGGTGTTGGACGACTTCTGTGTGGCCACTGGCGCCCTGGTCAACAGGGACAAGAGTGAACTGTTTCTGTCTCCACATTGGAGTGAGGAGCTGACCGTTTCCTTCCCTGTGCGTAGGAATACCATCAAGCTCCTGGGGGTGACCTTCCAGGCTGACGGAGGAGGGAGAACCAGCTGGGAGGGAGCCCTCCGCCACGTCCAAAATAAAATCAGGAGCTGGAGTGCACGGCCCTTGACCATGGCGGGTAAGATCCTTGTCCTGAAGGCAATTGTCCTACCCATTCTGCTCTATGTGGGGAGGGTGTTTCCCCCAGACAAAGCCACCGGGAAGCTAATTACCCGGATGGCTTTCCGCTTTGTCTGGGGGAGCACCATGGAAAAACTCAAACGAGTTACCCTCCTCAAAGAGGAGCGGAATGGGGGGCGGGGGGTCCCAGACATTGTGAACATCATCATGGTGCAGGGTCTGGCCACCCTGGTCCAGAATGCAGGGAAGGTGGGTAAGGCCTCTGGTACCTTTGCCAGGTACTATGCCACCCCCTTCCTCAGAGCAATGGGCTTGGGTGTGCTGGACCTCACCATACCTTATAGCTGGGACCCCCGCTATGTCTACCGAGCCCTGAAGGACTTTGCCTACAGGACGGGTCTGCCTAGGGCTGGCCTAACCTCGTGGAGCTATAAAATGATTATGGCTCATTTAAGATCTGGCCAAATAGTAATGCTCCCGAGGGGGGGGCCAGACCTGGACCCGCAAGTCATCTGGGCAAATGTGACACATAAGTGTCTCACAAACAAACAAAAAGACATTGCCTGGATGACAGCCCATAGGTGTCTCCCCACCAGAACATTTATGTATCGCCGGCACTTAGCCCTGACTGAACGCTGCCCCCACGGATGCACTGACTCGGAACACATTCACCACCTGTTCTGGGAGTGCTCCGTGGCCAGGCGGGTCTGGGGCCTTGTTTGTTCCTCTGTCTCCCTAAGCAGGTTCCTGCCGAGGTTCTCCCTGATGGCTGAGGGCATCCTCTACGGTCCGCCGGGGGGATGCAAGACCACCAAGCTCCAGCATCAGTGGAGGATCATTAACACCGTGAAGCAGGTCCTGGGGGAGACGAGGAACGTCAAGGTCTACCAGAAAACATCTGTAGACCTGGTCACTCTCCGGAGGAGGATCCAAAACCTCCTCCAGGACGGCATTCTGGTGGACATGCACACTAATAAGAACCTGGCGAGAGAGAAGTGGGGGGTGGACCATTGGAAAGAACTTATCATATAGTCCACCCCCCCCCCAAGGGACACAGAAGCCTCTCAGGACAGCAAACCTGAGCGAAATGGACTTTCCTTTTTCTTGGTGTTTTAATCCACCTTTGTTTTCTTTGAATCACATATTGATTTTGTGTTTTGTGACTATTTTTTTAATCACTTTTTCTTAAAATTTGTTTTTCATTCATTTTGATGTCTTTGATCCTTTTGGTTTAAGTGTTTGTTCTAAATGATTTGTTTTGTGTTATTGAGTGTGTTTTAAAAAAAGAAAAAAGATTTTAAATTGTTCAGAGAAATCATAAAAACCAATAAAACTACCCATCAGCTCTGGATCCAGACCAGAGAGAGTCTCCCAATCTCCATTCAGCCCCCAGGGTGCGATTCAACTCCTGGAACAGAATACTACATTCTTGAGAGCCGTGGTGGCGCTACAGGCTAAGACGCAGCAGACTCGCGGTTGCAGTTTGCTGCAGTTGCACACTGGGGACCAGGGTTTGATTCTGGGTCGTGCCAAAAAGCCAAGTTTGGCCAGCTCATGTGGAGCAGCAATAATTGCCTCACTGCTCCAGAGGGAGCAGTGGTTAGTAGATTGCTGCACAAAATGAGCGCCTTGGAATCATGGTCCCAACTTGTTGCTCTCCTGTTGGCCGCTGAGGGACAGGGTGTGGGCGGTGTATCTAATACTAGCTCTAATTGAATCAGATGGGGTCCAATTGGCTACAAAAAAAAAAAAAAAAAAAGAATACTACATTCTTGGAGCAGGATGACGTCTCAGGGGAATCTGTGATAAAATGGAGAAAACGGTTGTGCGTTTGTCTGGGTGTTTAATGCTGTGTGTACTGAGTGTTGTAATTGTGAATGTATATGTCATAAATGGTTTATTGTTGGTGTGTATCTGGTGAACCAGTATTACTGCTGGAAATATTATGGTACATTTGATCGATTATTTAGAAAACTGTATCCAGGTTATTGTGGCGCCTACTCCCCCCCTGACCATGTTCACCCATAGCCTCCCCTCCTGACTGCCTGGGAGGTTCCGTCCTGGAGAGGTGGGGGCAGATGTTCTTACCCCAGGCCTCCCCCCAGCCCCTGGAGGGCCCTGAGAGGAGAATGGTGTTACAGACCCTTTTACAGGAGTCTGGACCGGAGGCTGATGGTCCTTGGTGGGTCTGGGGTGAATACTGTGTGAAAGGAATGGTGGCTTGGTTTGATTTAGATGTGGTGGGGCTGGTTTGTTTGGGCAGAGTGGGAGATAAGGCCTGGCTGTCATTTTTTAAATGACTGTTGGAATTGATTGTATTTTTTGTTTGGCTTGTTCTGACCCCTCCACCATGATAGGGGTGTCAGAGTCAGGCCCCACCTTAAAGGCACAGTAGGTCATTTCAGTCAAGACAGGAATTGGAGCAACAAACACACTCAAACCACAACACTGTTTATCCCACCCCTTCTCTGTTACATTACATTACATTACAAGGCATTTAGCAGACGCTCTTATCCAGAGCAATGTACAACGAAGTACAGATCAAACAGAAGTACAAGTGTGAAGAGGAACTGAGAGGACAGTACGGTTCCGAGTCCTAGTGTGACCTGTGGTACCCCGCTGGTAGAGAGAGAGAGAGAGAGAGAGAGAGAGAGAGAGAGAGAGAGAGAGAGAGAGAGAGAGAGAGAGAGAAAAATGGTGGAAAAAATTAATTTATTATAATTTTTTTCTTTTCCTTTTTTTTTTTTCCCCCAGTGCCGGTGCCTTCAGGGCACTTTAGTGTCCAGGACAAACGAAAATTATTCCCTTCTCATACCCGGGAATCTGAGCACAAAAAACGGTAAAAAAAGGAAACTAGAAAATAAGTCCGTGCTCAAAAAATTAGGGAATTTCCAAAAAACGGTAACCGGTGAATTAGGGCGGACTTCAGGCGGCGGGGTTCACTCGCTCGTCTCCGCTGTGGGGCCGTGATCTCTCCGGGGTGTCCCGGCCTCGGGAGTCCGCTTCCCGCCTAGGCGTCTAGGAATCAAATGCACAGGTTAGCTGGCTTCTAGCCGGATTGACGTGCTCACGTGGCGTTCGCTCGGTTGCACTGGCTCCGCGGGTCTCCTCTCGTTCGCCCGTCAGCCCCGCTCTGCTCCCGAGTTCGCCCTTTTGTAGGGTGTTGCTCTCCCCTCCAACTCGGTGCAGCTGTGCCGGGTTAATTGCGAGAGGTTAGTGGCGTGCATTCCGCACGCGTTTCGGTGGTGCTAACCTTGGTGCCGATTCCTTTTCCGGCGCGGCTCTCTCCAAGGTGCCGGTCCCTCAAATACGTCCACGGGAAATATTCCCCGCGAATTACTTTCCCCAGCTCCTGACGCCGTCGCACAGCCCGCCCCTCTTCAGTGGTGTACTGATCCTTGATCGGGCCACCACAGACCATACAGCTACAATTGGAACCCTTGAAGAATACATCAACTTCCAAACTAGCATACCACAGTTGGCAGCTAGAATACCCAGAGTACAACAATACAATATCTAATACAAAACACTATTTATAGTCTATGGCATATACAAGGCTAATCATGGTGGTGAGTTAGGGAGGGAAAGGTGCAGCCTGAAGAGTATGAGTATTCAGTCTGCACTTGAAAGTGGCCAGAGACTCTGCCGTTCTGACATCCACCGGGAGGTCATTCCACCACCATGGGGCCAGGACAGACGGCACTCATTCACTCTGTGAATGTGCTGATGTTCAAAAGCAGGAGCTATGACTTGCCCTATTTATAGCAAACATTGTTTATGTGTTGTGTTTTATGTAATTTATATTCAGCTCCAATTAAGCATTAATTGGATAATCAAAATAAATATGATTCATGCCACCCATGTCTTGATTATTGTGGATTTCTTCCATGAACTATAACTATTTCACAAAAGTAAATGGCAAAATAATTGTTAAATGTGATCTAGCAGAAGTAATTAGAAGGCATTAACCACATATTTTATCTATATTGTTTGGGAATGAGACAAAGACAGCATTTGTAATGTATTTTGACATTTTTATTTCTGTAGCGCTTTAAAATCACAATAATGTCCCGGGTCAATTTGACACAGCGAACAGTGTGTTCATGATTCATGATTACCCAAATTAACATCACCCATTTTAATGTTGAATTCAGTTGCGTTTTTAAGATGATATGCATAATTATAAAATTAAATTGGCTTACTAAAATAATTTAGCCAATCAAAATAAGATATGAATGAATGGAATAATAAAAGCACAAACGTGTGCTTTCATTCCGCACACAATACAAACAGCTGGGACCACTCCTGAAGACCTTTCATTCTGCACACAACACCAACAGCTGGGACCACTCCTGAAGACCTTTCATTCTGCACAGAACACCAACAGCTGGGACCACTCCTGAAGACCTTTCATTCTGCACACAATACAAACAGCTGGGACCACTCCTGAAGACCTTTCATTCTGCACACAATACAAACAGCTGGGACCACTCCTGAAGACCTTTCATTCTGCACACAATACAAACAGCTGGGACCACTCCTGAAGACCTTTCATTCTGCACACAATACAAACAGCTGGGACCACTCCTGAAAACCTTTCATTCTGCACACAATACAAACAGCTGGGACCACTCCTGAAAACCTTTCATTCTGCACACAACACCAACAGCTGACAGCACTCCTGAAAACCTTTCATTCTGCGCACAACACCAACAGCTGGAACCACTCCTGAAGACCTTTCATTCCGCACACAATACAAACAGCTGGGACCACTCCTGAAGACCTTTCATTCTGCACACAACACCAACAGCTGGAACCACTCCTGAAAACCTTTCATTCTGCACACAACACCAACAGCTGACAGCACTCCTGAAAACCTTTCATTCTGCACACAACACCAACAGCTGACAGCACTCCTGAGAACCTTTCAATTCCACACACAACACCAACAGCTGGGACCACTCCTGAAAACCTTTCATTTCCACACACAACACCAACAGCTGGGACCACTCCTGAAAACCTGTCATTCCGCACACAACACCAACAGCTGGCAGCACTCATGAAAACCTTTCATTTCCGCACACAACACCAACAGCTGACAGCACTCCTGAAGACCTTTCGGATCATACTAAAACATTTAACACCCAAAAATTTTGATAACTCACACTTTATTTGTGTAAATGCATTTCCGAAGGATTCATAGTCAATTTTGTTTGGCTCACATTTGATAAATGATAAATGTGGCTGGTAGAATTGTGAGAGTCAGCAGGCAGTGTAACTGCCAGACAGAGAAATGTTTAATAATTGCCTTCTTTTGCTAATGTCCCCACCACTGCTGAACACACATATAAGCCTGTTCCACATGTAGTGAGTGTAATGTAATGTAATGTAAAACAAAAACTAAATTACAACAATTACAATGCATCAATGTATTCCTTTTTTTGAAGGAGCTATAACCGAGGAAAAGTTCCAGCAAAAACTACGGTAGTAGCCACCTATTCAAATCTCATGTTTGGTCGTAGGCGCTAGAGAACCGGTAATGGCCACAATCTTTGCATTAGGCTTTACCTTACCCTGGCCAACTGCTTACCCTAGTAGGTGACTGTAGCTTTACCAAACTCACATTACGTGAGGTTGACGGTTAACAAAGCTGATGCCAATCTGTCAAACACAATTCTTAAAATGTGTACATTACATTAATGGCATTTGGCAGACGCTCTTATCCAGAGTGACGTACAGTTGATTAGACTAAGCAGGAGACAACCCTCCCCTGGAGCAATGCAGGGTTAAGGGCCTTGCTCAAGGGCCCAAAGGCTCTGTGGATCTTAATGTGGCTACACCGGGATTAGAACCACAAACTTGGCATGTCCCAGTCATGTGCCTTAACCACTATGCTACAGGCTGCCCCTGTGCATGTTCTGACCAAGTGCTGGTGTACAGTGGGCTCAAGAATTATTGGCACCCCTCACCAGCAATGCACAAACAAGGCTTAAAAAAAATTGTGCCAAAAAAATGTGCCAAATACTGTACTTTATTAATGTTTCAATGGAAACAACCAAAATCATAACAATCATTTAATAAAAAATAAATTTCAACAAAATCAAGGTTTCAGAATTATTGGCATTCTTCATCTAGTACTTAGTGCAACCACCTCTGGCAAGGATAACAGTATGGAGACTCTTCCTGTAATTTTTGACAAGATTAAGGAACACATTGGAGGGATTTTGGACCATTCCTCTTTGCATATCCTTTCAAGATCCTTCACGTTCTTGGGTTTGTGCTTATCAACTGACCTCTTCAACTCAGCCCACAGGTTTTCGATTGGATTGAGGTCTGGTGACTGAGATGGCCATTGCAGAACGTTGATTTGTTGTCACGGAACCATTTCTGTGTGGATCTTGAAGTGTGCCGACTTCTGGCAGAGGGAACCAGATTTTCAGCCACAATTGCCTGATACTTGCTGGAATTCATTATGCCATCAATCCTAACCAGCGCCCCTGGACCTCTGGAATTAAAACAGCCCCAAAACATGACTGACCCAGCAACATATTTCACTGTGGGTATGAGGTGCTTCTCCTTGTATGCATCTCTGTTCCTACGCCAAACATACCGATGCAGTATCTGACCAAAACGTTCAATTTTGGTCTCATCTGACCCGAGAACCTTGTTCCAGTCATAATGTAAATGACGTTTGGCAAACTCCAAGCGCTTTCTTCTGCGTCTTGTGGTCAGAAAAGGCTTTCTTCTGGTAACCCTTCCAATGAGGCTGTGGTTATGGAGGTTTGAAATGATTTCCATTTCCCCGAACCATTATGCCGACACTCCCCCTTTCAATATTAATATTCCCAATGATCACTATTCAAAGACAATCCACCACTCTTCTCCTTACTACAGATTGTTTATTCATATCTCCCCCCTTCAAGGTACTGTCTATGCAGATACATGTTCTCAAAACATTCCAGCATGATGTATACAGGGGCCTGTGCAATTAACTGCGAGTAAACTGCGTTACAGTTTGGAACACTGGATAACAATACTGACCAACCTTTGAAAAGTGGCCGGAGCATTTCTCATACCAAAAGCCAAGACTTTGTACTGGAGGAAGTCATCAGGGGTTACACAAAGGCAGAGATGTCAGAAGCACGAGAGGTTAAAGGCACATGCCAATAACCTTTCAACAGGTCTAGTTTCCTTGCATACAGAGCTGAGCCAACGTTGTCAATGCAGTCTGCCATCCGTGGGAGAGGGTAGGAGTCAGGTACAGTAATTGCATTGACCAGACGAAAATCCGTACAAAACCTGGGAGTACCATCTGATTTGAGCACCAACTTGTCAAACTCCAGGGGCTTGAACTGGGACGGCTAACTGATTGTCTCAAAGATACTGTACCTCCTTTTTCATGGCTGTGCGTTTGGCAGCATTGACTCGGTATGGATGCTGTCAGATGGCGCAGAGTTATTCACATCTATGTCATGCTGTATAACTGATGTTTGCGTAGGGGCGGCCTGTAGCGTAGTGGCTAAGGTACATGACTGGGACACGCAAGGTCGGTGGTTCTAATCCACAAGTAGCCACAATAAGATCCGCACAGCCGTTGGGCCCTTGAGCAAGGCCCTTAACCCTGCATTGCTCCAGGGGAGGATTGTCTCCTGCTTAGTCTAATCAACTGTACGTCTCTCTGGATAAGAGCGTCTGCCAAATGCCAATAATGTACTTGGGTCACCACACCCCAATCCATGCCAGCTGCAACAGGTAATGACCAACTCCTCATCAACAAGCCCTTTTCCACAAAATAAGCTACTGGCTTTTCTTTCGCAGCTTCAGGGGTGACAGCAGAATTAAAACAATCGGTGAGTCAAGGATCTGTTTTCTAAGCGACAATAAGCTGTTGGCGTGTGACTGGCAGCTTAATGAAGGCATACGCACAGACAGGCTTCTCCATCACAGTTTTAGTCAGGGATTCAGGGGCTAGAGTATCGCTAGTGAACGGAGTGGCTAGGATGGAGTCTGACAAATTCACCTGCTCACCATCTTTAGATGCTTGTGCTCGGGTAAACACACAGGCAGGGAGAATATCAGGGGGAGATATTGAGACCTCTGGTCTAGCGTGCATCTCGGGGTGTCTCAAAACCACCAGTACAGGTTGCACTTCACCACCTGCGATATCATTTCCCATAATGAAGTCTATCCCTTGGACTGGCAGAGCAGAACACACAGCTACGTTAAAACAGCCAGAAATTAAATCTGTGTTAATTTGCACCTGGTGCAATGGAACACCAATAAAGCCGATCTCAATTCCCTGAACTATGATGTCTGCACCACAGGAGGACACATCTGACAAGGGCAAGATCTCCGCCAATAAGAAGGATTGAGACGCTCCAGAGTCTCTTAAAATTTGAACTGTCTTTAGGATGTTCGGTTGTCTAACCAGAGACACAAAACCCTCAAATATGAATGGTCCGTAGCCAACGTTACCTTTGTCACGGATACTGGGGGACTGGTTCGATACAGTTCTTATGAAACCGTTTGGGGGTGCTTGGACCTTTCCTTTTTAATAAAAACCAATCCACTATAACATGGCCCCTTTTGTGGCAGTAGAAGCACTCTCACACTTCCTTCGAGCGTAACGGGGGAGATTTAGGGGGTTTCACTGGTGACTGAACAGGTGAGCCCAAGCGATCTAGCGAACCCAACAAAGGACTGGGTCGGGGTTTTTCAGTAGTCCCTAAATTGTTGTCGATAAGCCTCCGACACCAACTCATAAGCACCGAGCACAGCAGCCTTCACCAGCTCATAGTCTAAACTGTCGCCAAGGGATAAAGTAGCAACAGCATCCTGCGTTTTTACCTGTCAATTTACACTGGAGTAATGTGGTCCAAATGTCTTTTGGCCAGTTAAGTGCAGTAGCAAGGCGCTCAAGTGTTAAAATATGCGTTCACCTCCGTCTCCCGAAAAGGGGAAAGGGGTGCGGACGAAACTGAGGCGGGTAACAGCCTGCGCGGTGTCAGCCTCCAACTCCAGCTTACACAGCTTTAACTTCGCCTCCGCCCCCATCTCCAGTGCGCGTACGGCTGTCCTACGCTCCAACTCCAGCTTACACAGCTTTAACTTCGCCTCCGCCCCCATCTCCAGTGCGCGTACGGCTGTCCTACGCTCCAACTCAAGCTCATGTGCCCTTTCTACTGCCTCTCGGGCTTCCTGTCTCTCAGTGGCCTCTCGTTCTAGTTGAAGGCGGGCCAAACGAATGTTCAACCTCGCCTGATCACGGACTCAGACGAGGCCTGGTGAGAGTTCCTCAAACCTGGGCAGAGGAAGCGGCGGTGTTGCGGCACCCTGCTTCAGCTCAAACCTGGGCAGAGGAAGCGGCGGTGTTGCGGCACCCTGCTTCAGCTCAAACCTGGGCAGAGGAAGCGGCGGTGTTGCGGCACCCTGCTTCAGCTCAAACCTGGGCAGAGGAAGCGGCGGTGTTGCGGCACCCTGCTTCAGCTCAAACCTGGGCAGAGGAAGCGGCGGTGTTGCGGCACCCTGCTTCAGCTCAAACCTGGGCAGAGGAAGCGGCGGTGTTGCGGCACCCTGCTTCAGCTCAAACCTGGGCAGAGGAAGCGGCGGTGTTGCGGCACCCTGCTTCAGCTCAAACCTGGGCAGAGGAAGCGGCGGTGTTGCGGCACCCTGCTTCAGCTCCGGTCGGTCAGCGGGCAGAACAAAGATACCCAGCTCAACCAGCGGATCCCACACCACAGACCGAATTTCCCTTTTAAGGGATTGCTTTGCTGCTGAGATGCCCTAATGCTGTGCAATCAGTAATAAATCTGCCTTGCAACAGTTATCAAACACAACAGCTTTCAAATAAATGTATCCGAAACAAAATCAGTCGAAGCCATTGTGTAACGAATTTCAATGCACTTATACACACAAAATACTCAGGAACACCAATGCACAACTTTACAATACTCAAAATTTACACCAAAAATCTACGATCCCGGACAAGCCCCAAATTGTCACTTCCCTCAGGTGTCTAGGGGTAGGAGGGAGTGCGTAACACATTTTGGACGGGTGTTGAGCGTTTGGTGCAAATGATGAGGGCCACACAAGAATTAAAGTGCAAAACGGCGTATTATACAAAGTGCAATAATATAAGTGTATTATGTGTATTATACAAAGTGCAGTAATATAAGTGTATTATGTGTATTATACAAAGTGCAGTAATATAAGTGTATTATGTGTATTATACAAAGTGCAGTAATATAAGTGTATTATGTGTATTATACAAAGTGCAGTAATATAAGTGTATTATACAAAGTGCAAGTGGTATTTACAAAAAATATTGAAAGAACAAACAACACATTAAGGTCACAAGGCCAAGGCACACAAATGTTGCCAAATAAATGAAATAAACAAAACAAAGCCAAGATCGAAACAAAGATTGGCTGACTGATTTATCCAGCAACAAACAAAAGCCTACTCTAACATAACAAATGATACAGTTGGCAACCACCCCTTTCCTAATTTGTCTAATACACAAATTCCACCTACATGCAGCAATGATGTATAGAGGCCTCTGTCTTGTAGAGGACCTGCCCCAGAGCCTGGACTATACTTAGACAAGCACACATATACACAAGTAGGGGAATAACTAGTTTGACAGTTTAACACACATATACAAATTGCAACAGAGTGATAAGGTGAGAGCTCAGTGAGAGAGATCAGTAGCAAACACACAGCTTTTATCTTTTAACTCACACTTCATTTGTGTAAATGCATTTCCGAAGGATTCACAGTCAATTTTGTTTGGCTCACGTTTGATAAATGAGGCCCAATAAGTGGCTGGTAGAATTGTGAGAGTCAGCAGGCAGTGTACCTGCCGGACAGAGAAATGTTTAATAATTGCCTTCTTTTGCTAATGTCCCGACCACTGCTGAACAGTTCCACATGTAGTGAGCAGCAGAATTATTAATAAAAAGGAAGAAAGAAGGCTGCATATAATAAACACAGATAATGTTATGTTCAAACATATGAAAAAACGATATACTTTTATTTCAATACATTTATATTACTCTCATGCTTCACTGTTTTTTATTATATAGCATATATACTCCATATTAGAATATAATAAGTTGCTGGAGTATTACTAGTCAGTTGCAACATGGTTTTTAGGTAGAACAGCCAATGACCGGTGACGTCAGACCGATTGTCATTGGATGCTGTTTTTTGACGATTGACTATTATCAAAATCTATTGGTTAAATACGGCGGATCCGAGAAAAAAAAAGAAAAAGAAATCCCGTCATTCTTCTGAACAAAGGAACCACCC